>NC_143204.1:9534166-9835833 GCF_051530095.1 Phoenix dactylifera | reverse complement strand
TATAAACTACCCACATTGGAAAATACGCATGCGCATTTTCATTCAATCACAAAACTACTATCTATGGAAAATCATAATAAATGACCTTCACACACTCTCTCATATTAATGAGAAGGACTTAGCACAATTAAATGCTAATGCTATGAACATATTATATTGTGCTATTCAAGAAACAAAGTTTAATGAAATTTCTGCATGCTTATCTGCTAAGGAGATCTGGGATACTTTAGAAAATATTTATGATAAATCTCAGATTAGCTCTCATATGCTTCAATTATATACTAACAATGAGACTGCAGAAAAGGGTGATGAATCTTCCTCAATCGAGTCGACTCCAAGT
The DNA here is from genome assembly GCF_051530095.1 of Phoenix dactylifera. Taxonomy (NCBI): domain Eukaryota; kingdom Viridiplantae; phylum Streptophyta; class Magnoliopsida; order Arecales; family Arecaceae; genus Phoenix; species Phoenix dactylifera. The sequence continues at coordinate 9,835,493 of NC_143204.1, read as the reverse complement.
AGCTCAGAGTCGACTCCCAAGTTAGTCGAGTCGACTCCAATAAGGTCCGAGTCGACTCCGAGGCAAATCAACTTCCTAAAGACAAAGAAAAAGAGGAAGCAAGAAGAAAGGAAGAAAGAGATAAAAAGGAAGAAAGCCTTGACCAAGAAAGAGTCAAGCCAAAAAATAAAGGTTAGGAGCAACAATGATGATATTAGCTCCAAGAAACTACAAGAGGTAACTGACTTGTGCTTTATGGCACAAGAAGACAAGGTAAAATCTGAATCTACTCTTACCTCAAATGATTTTCAAGAAGAATTCTCTTATGATGAATTATTAAATGCTTTTCATGAGTTGTATAGTGATTGTAGAAAATTATCTGTAAAGAATAAAAATCTTAAGAAACTAAATTCTGAAAATGAAAGCTTAAGGTCATTTTCAGAAGAATTGATTCAGAAAAATCATAGCTTAATTAAAGAAAATCAAAACTTAAGTAAAGAAATTAACCAACTAAGATGTTTTATTAACAAATTCACTGTGAGTTCAGAAAGATTAAAAATGATGTTTGAAAGCCAACATGCTGATTTTGATAAATCAAAATTTAGCTTGACTCCTTCACTTAGCCATAAATCTCTAGAGAAAAAGGTTATCAATTTACCAAGCAAACCATTAAATAAGATAACTTATTTCAAAAATGAAAAGGATGGGAATAACAACTTTACCTATCGTTCTAGTATAATTAAATCAAATGGTAAAGTTATTACTATTAAACAGATATGGGTTCCAAAAGGAACCATATGTCCTAACTCTCAAGGACTCAAGCAAGCTTGGGTACCCAAAATGAGAAAATGAGGATGTACACATAGGTGTACCAAGGTACCTATGGAACATAAAGAAACTTAAAAAGTTATTAACAAAAAAAATAATAATGAAATCAGTAATTCTTGCATCTCATCATTATTTGTGCTTTAGTATTTGATATGATTTGCTAGTAGTGATCAATTTTGTGATATAGAAAATACTTTTGGAAATATAATCAAATCTCTTCATTTTTTAGTATACTTTACTCACTATTGGATAAGATGCTAAATGATTAATCAATTTATTAAGAATAACTCTATGAATTCTCTATATGCTTGATTGAGAGTTTTTATCCATGGCATTATTGTTTAAATGATAATGTGTACTTGGTATGCTTTTGAATATATGCACTATGAATACCAAGATTAAAGAAACCATCTTTGGCATATAAAATCAACTCATGCTAGTATGTACTTAATCTCAAAAGACCTTGTCATTGCCTTACTTAGATTATCTTCTAAAAAGTCAAAGCTTGCTATGCATGTTAACTAAGGAAACAAACAAAATCAATTTCTAAATCTAAAGATATTGTTTCCATCACTAAGTTTTCAAAAGCTTACATTGGATGTGTTCTTGGCAAATAAAATTGAAATATTTTCTGTATTTGCTAAATCATGTAAAAGTGTTTCAAATGATAAAGGTTTCCAAACTGTGAAGATAAAGAGTATCATGGCACAGTGTTGAAAACCAAAATCCTGATAAAGTTTATACAGAAATTAATTATTTCAGCACCAAGGACACCTTAAGTAAAATAGGGTTAATAGAATTCTTGAAGAAATGAAAAAGACAATTGTGTATGATAGTCATCTACTTAAATGATTTTTAAAAGCTATCATCACCGCTTGTCATACATATGATTTCTATTAGATCTATTTTTGATGAAAACTCCTTTTGATCTTCTGAAAAATGAAAAATGAACCATTGCATATCCTTCATATTTTTCAGTCATACACGTTATGCTTGATATGTTCTTATGAAAATAATGCCAAATCTCATAAAGATATCTCTATCCTTGGATATCATTCATCAAGCAATGCATATAGAACATTTATGAAAAGATTCTAGTTGTAGAAGTATCAATTCATTTTATTCTTTATGAGACTAATGATTTATTATCAAAATACTAAAATCAAATTATATATGTATATGGTTAATCTTTTACATATAACAATCTGAAAACTTGTTAATAATTATAACCAAATTGAGTTTTTCAGAAATGCACTTAATGAAGAAAAATTGATGACTACTAAAAGACTAAATCAAGAAAAGATGAAATAGATCTTGATTCTTGCATGATTAGAAGTAAAGATCACCATTATCATTTGCTTGCTTTATGAGCTTTATATTCTATCAAATGAATGTGTAGAATGCACTCCTAGGTGCTTATTTTATTAAAGAAGATATATGTTAAATAACCACCATATTTGAAAACACTCATTACAAATATGATAAAGCAATTTATAATTTGGAACAAGCATCAAAAGCATGATATAAAAGCTTAAGTGACCTTTTTGATAGAAAGTAATAATGATAAATCTATACATTAAAAAGATGAATCTGTGATATCTTGCTTGCTCAAAGCACACATTGATGGCATCATTTTTGTTCTACTGATGAAAATTTATATGGAGATTTTACTAAGCTCATGCAAAGTGAGTTTGAAATATGTATAATGAATGAATTAACATTTTCTTTCTCAAACTCTAAATTAAGACAAACAAGAAAGGGGATCTTCATTGACCAAAGTTAGTCCACAAGAAAACTCTTATAGAAGATTGGCATGAAGAAGATATGTCTATGACCCCATCTTGTATAATTTGAAAAGGATGAGCAAAGTAGATCTATTGTTTTAAAGCTGTATTGAAGCATGATAGAATAATTATTTTATCATACAGCAGTAGACCAGATTGTATACTCATTATGTGCCCTTGTGCAAGACTTCAATCTAACTCTAATGATTCATAATCTGAATTTTGATAGAAACAACTGTTTAAGATAAGTTGATTAAAACTTAGCTAGCATGTCTTATTAATAATTATCTTAAGCAAATAAAATCTAAACTAAATCATTTTTGAGAAATTGATTTGACCTTGATAAAACTTCCTATTGCCTCACATACTTGTCCTTGAACCATCTTGGTTAATGAAACTATCTCTTTAGTTCAAGTGATATGTGCTTGCTTATATTTAGGCAATCTCTGGCGTAAAGTGACTCAATATTCAACTATTGTCATATCTTATATTGAGTCATCTAGTTAAAAAAAATATGTTGGATGAATGTTTTGTATCTTGAAGAAACCAATGACTTTCTTTCAAGAAAGAAAAGGAGTTTGTTAATAATGCAGGATCCTTGAGCAAGAAAATGAGAGATCTCAACTTGAAGGATATCTCCATGTAAGATACAATAAACATTCACTTGCAAACAAGAGAGAGGACCTTCTTCAGCCAAAGGTTCATACATAAGAAATCTAGTAGGTATTTGACTGAAGAATGCAGAATGGATTGGTAATTCTAGATACTTCTTGAGCAAAGTCAACAACTTAAGTCTTATTATGGCATGATTAAGTTCTTTAATTATTAACTTTTGATATCATGGCTCTATACATATTGATTGACTTATGCTCTTAGAAATTGTTTCATGGTTTGCCTAAACTAAATGATTTCTTTGCCTATATCATAACCATGAAATACACAAGTATATGCTTAAAAGTTTGATGTAAAATAACTTGTGAGAAGTTATGAATCCATGAGCATAATAAAAATGTTGTTTGCATGATATACATATATATGATACACAAGATTAATTCTTTATTCTGCTCTTTCATGTAAATTACTTGAGAATAACAAAAAGAGAGAGAGATAAAGAAAAGAAAATGAATATTATTCAAGAGGTGTAGAATCTAAGCAAAGGCAAATACTCCAATCTTAAGAAAAAGTAAAACAAGCATAATATATTTGGCACATTTGGAAGGGATAAAATCCATAATTAATTACACTTAAACAGAGAGAATTCGAAGCAAACATTTTAATCCTTCTATATTGCTCATCATAGGGATGGTGCCAATGGGGAGGCTAGTGGTAGTACCCGGCACTATTTGACCCAACTATTCGGTGTAGGGCATATTAGGGACGGCACAAGAGGGAGGCTAGTGGTAGTACCTCGTGCCCCTTCCCAACTCCACCGGATAGGGAGCAAATAGAATATAAAGCATAAGAAAGTTGAAAATGAAAGACAAAGTAAATGAAAATATATAAGAAGAATCAAGTCTAATTATTAGTCACTTGGAAACACACCATAAGGATGAAGTCAATGCAAGATGATATTTAAATAGGGGGAGTGTATTTGAAAAGAATTGACTTTGATCCTTGACATGCTTGTTATTATTATTTTAATGCATGACTTAACACTTAATATATTTTGCATATAGTATGATGTCTTGATTTATGGGTTCTCAATATTTTGTAATGTTTCATGCTTGGACAATTTGATTGAATGCATGAATTGCTACATAACATCTTTTGTTTAGTTTTATTGAAAAGAAATTTCAGATTTGTCATTCACAATCATTGTTAAAATCTGAAAGCTAAATAAAATTGTAGGAAGGAAAAGAGAAGAATATCTCTATTTAGGGAAAATAAATTGATTTTGATCTATCTTTCTACTCGTCTAACTTTGATACATAATGTCCTAATACTTGTTAAAATATCCTTTATTTTGTATCGAAACTCAAAATTAAACACAAAGATTCTGAAAGTGCTTTAATGGTATTGAAATATGTATTTTTCAATCATAATAATTTAAGATGAGCCACAATATGAAAGATACATATCTCAAATTATGACTTAAAAGGCCTCTATTGAAAATCTTTATGAAATTCAGAATTTGATTTTGAATAAAAGTTTAAACTCCATATGATTACTAAATAAAATGTTAATGTAAGAAAAACAGAATTTATTTTGATTGCTCCGATACGCATCCGAAACATATCATTTCTTACCTTCAAAGTATAATAATTTTGATTCAAATGATGTGTCTTACGATGATCTTGATTGCAAGTAAATATTTTTAAAATATATGACTTTATTTTAATATTTAAAAAAATTTATTGAGCTTCATGTATACATTGCTGAAGAACTGTGATTAAGAAATTGAGTTCTATAAATACACATACCTCAATGATCATCTATATGTTTTTCTCTCCTACATTCTTAGAAACTATTATCAGAATATATATATATAGAGTGAATACTATAAATTTTGAATAATTCTAGATCACTCTACATTCTCGATAACATAGAATTTCAGTTTTATTCACGTTTATTATTAAATTCTGAAATTCAACCAAAGAAAAGAATGATTAAAGAAGAATGCATCTTTTGAGGGGGAGCTTTAGATATTCAGTATCTTATCCTAAAGAAACTTTAATTTTATGGATTGATTTTGATGAACCTCCTTATATTGCAAGACATGCTTTATTCTATAAAGGCTGTCTTATCTCAAACCTTGAGTCTTATGAAAATGAGCTGAAACTTATAGAAAATATATTTTTGAGATTGACAATTTTATTGAACATTATCTTCAAATTCTAAACTCTTAAATGGAATGATCAATAGAGGGGGAGAAAGAAAATTTCAGAAGGAGAGGTCTCACGGAACTTAATTACATAAATCTATAGGAGAGGGAAAGAATACTAAATGAAAAGTGATCCTAATACTCTCCAATATGTATCATCTGAAATTTAAATATGAAAATCTTTATGATACACCTTGAGGCATGTTATTTGGTTAATATATCTTCTGCACAAATCATGAACCAAATTGCAATTCAAATAGTTGATCTTAAGAGCCTCTAATTTAATGAAAAAAGGGGAGAATAATGTGTTAAATTTTCTTGAGTATCTCGTAGAAAATCTATTTTGGAATTCACTAATGAGTCCTAATTGGCTTGCTCTTTAGAACTTCAATATTGTGCCAATTCATATCTTTATATATGTATCAAATCGTGCTTATTTTCTAAAGGAATAAAAGAAAGTCCTTAAAAGAGCTCTAAGATATATCATAAATTGCATGAATTCATATTTTGGTATTTGTGCCCCAATGCTCTTATTATCATAAAAAGAACTTTGAAGTCATGATCCAACATGATGATATGTTCTTCAAGTATATAAGTTTTGATCTTTTACTCTGAAAATCAATTAAATTGCTCTCATGTTGATAAAATACTTAATAGATTGGGCAAAAGTTCTTCAATGAACAAGCTTTCATACTTATTATTAAAGAGAGGTTAGATTTCCACTCATGTTTTTGGTTATTAATTGTGGTACTTCTTGAATTAACCTAAGGAAGATTCCACCTACACTTGATTAGAAAACTATCTGTGGTATCAAATTAGAAAATCTCTTGAATTCACACTCGATGTGTTCTGCTCTGATCTTTGTACTTAATGTTTCACTATCTTTTTGATGTTGTCAAAAAGGGGGAGAAATATCTAAGTATATGCTTATAATGCTTTGTGATAATCAGCTTGAACTGAAATATATTGATTGTGTTAAGCTGATTAAATCTAAAGCATTATCATGAAGTATGTTTTGTTTTAAATATACATGTTGTCTACTTCATGCAACTTTGCTATGTATTACTTCTAGAAAACAATATCTTTTATATTGCATATACTCCAAGTTTTGTCATCATCAAAAAGGGGGAGATTGATGACCCAAAGATTGATTCATAGATTGATTTTGATGATCACAACACCTTGAAGTATAGATACTAATGTTTATGTTGCAAGGAGAAATATATTTATTTTGCAAGGAACATAGCAAGTTGGAAGAACACAAGAAGGCCTCCAAAAGCACTCAAGAAAAGTTAGAAGAAAGCTACAATTCATTGGCCCAACTTTAAAGTTCAAAAGATTCAAATTGGAGGAGCAAATTCAAAGGAAAATTCAAAAGAATAGTCTTCGAGTCGACTCCTGAGGAATTCGAGTCGACTCCAATGGTTGCCGAGTCGACTCCAAAGAAAGCGAGAGTCGACTCTCAGTGGTACACAAGGGAAAACTCAGAGAAGCAGTTTTTGGACACTGAGATTCGAGTCGACTCCCACAAAGTCCGAGTCGACTCCAAAGACAGAACAACCCCAAGACAGAAGACGGTATTTTCGTCTCTGAGAGGCGAGTCGACTCCAAGACAAGTCGAGTCGACTCCAAGGCAGCGCGGCTCCAAAATACAGAGGATCAGTTTTCCGACTCTGAGATTCGAGTCGACTCCCAGACAGCTCGAGTCGACTCCAAGGCAGCGCTACACTAAGATGGCAGAAGACCAACTTTCGGAAACTGAGAGCCGAGTCGACTCCAAGGAAGTTCGAGTCGACTCCAAGACTGGATGAGCCAAAAGACAGAGAATCGGGAGTTCGGGCTCTGAGATTCGAGTCGACTCCCAGGACAGTCGAGTCGACTCGAGTGGACAAAATTCAAATTTGGATCCACGGACTACAGAGGATGAGCCGACTCCAAAATTGCCAGGTCAGCGCCAGAAGTTGGCGAGTCGACTCCGGGTTAAGTCGAGTCGACTCCCAGTCAAGACGGCAACTTTAATTCAAACTTGGAACAGTTGCCGAGTCGACTCCGGAAAAGCTCGAGTCGACTCCTGCTACAGCCGAGCCGACTCCTGATCGCGCGAGTCGACTCCAAACCCAACGGTCATATTGTCAGGAGCTGCAGACTGGTTCCAACGGCTCTATTTTTGGCTCTAACGGCTATATTCTTGTTTCCACGTTATCAAAAGCTATAAAAACAAGAAGAGAGCTAGGAGAGAAGGGATGGAAGTAGGAGAACACATTTAGGGAAGAGATTCCAAGGGAAATCTCCCATAAGCACAATAAGGGCCATTCAAAGTGAAATAGAGAGAAGAAGAGCTTCCAAGTGTATTCCAAAGCTTCCTCACCATCCGTGTGCTGCCGCGGTGATCCTCTACTTCGTGCCAAATCAGAAGAGGGTCAAGTAAAGAAGAAGTCGAGCTCCTCCATCTTCAAAACTCGTTTGAGGGCTTCTCTTTACTATATTTGTTTACATTGTTATATTTGCTTGTTTAAGAAGCTTTGATTTGTTTTTATTCTTTGTTTTAATATCTTGTAACTTGATTCAATCAAGGGATTGAATCAAGGGGTTAAAGGTTTGTTGGTAAGCCAAAGAAAAAACCAACGGGGTTTAAGGTTTGTTGGTGAGCCAAGGGGAAAACCAACGGGGTTTAGGTTTGTTGGTGAGCCGAGGGTAAAACCAACGTGTAAGGGTTTGATTGTGAGCCCGGGAAAACAATCGGAGTGGTTCTAGTCGGTGAGCCTGGGAAAACCGACCGAGTTCGTTGTGCGCTCGTAAAACAACAAGTTGGGTTGTGAGCTTGTAAAACAACCGGCTGTAATCTGTAGGATTATAGTGGAATTCCCAAGAGGTCTTGGGGAGTGGATGTAGGTGCTGGGATGCACCGAACCACTATATTTTTGTTGTGTTTGTGATGCTCTTTGTTGACTGACCTCCTCACTCACTTACTTAGATATTAAGCTTGCTTAACTCTTCTTCGTGCATCCTTTAGTTGCAAGCATAATCAATTTACTCAATCATTAAATTGAATAGCATACTAGGGCAAAATTAGACTAATCTTTTATTGAACCCACTGCTTAATAGTTGATTAGATTAGAATCATACTCTTGCTAAGGTTAAGCTTCACTAAGCATCCATACAACTTAGCATAATTAATCTAAAAGATTAGAAGTAGTTTAAAAGTTTTAAAAGACCCAATTCACCCCCCCCCCCTCTTGGGTTGTCACCTTGGGCAACAAGGTTTGATTTGAATTTCAAACGTCTCTTTTTTGTGTCTAACGGCTATATTTGCTTTTGGGGCTATAAAAGGGACCTCTTAAGTGCTTCTCAACAACTTCTCACCAACCCAACACGAGATCATTCAAGAGAGAAGAAAGAAAAAGAGGTTCAAGGGAGTTAGAGCTTTCAAGAGGAGAAATCAAGTGCATTCAAGCTTTCCCATCTGATTTCGAGCTCATCTACTCACTCCCACTTGGCAATCAAAGCTCACATTCAAGCCAACGTGATCCACATCAGAAGAACCACCATCATCCACGCTTCCAACGGCAAAAAGGGTTCTTCCGATTTTATTGTTTCTCATTGTTATATTTACTTCTTAAGAGCTTTCAAATCTTTTGTAAAACATTTAAATATTGAGCTTGTTTCAGTCAAGGGACTTGGAACAAGGGATAGGCGTCCCAAGCCTAAGTTAAACTTGGCGGATTGTAGGGTTCGTTGTTAGCCCGGGGTAAAACAACGAGTTGGGTAGTTCACTCGAAAAACTACCGGATTGTAGGGTTTGTTGTTAGCCCGGTGTAAAACAACGAGTTGGGTAGTGCACTCGCAAAACTACCGGACTGTAATCTAGAGGATTATAGTGAAATTCCCAAGAGGTCTTGGGGAGTGGATGTAGGTGCTGGGGTGCACCGAACCACTATATGTTTGTTGTGTTTGTGATGCTTTTTGTCATTGTCTAACTTGCTCACCTACTTACTTAGATAAATTGCTTGCTTAACTCTTATCCGTGCATCCTTTAGTTGCAAGCATATTTAATTTACTTAATCAAGTCTCATTCAATAAATCAAACTGTTGCTAAGTTTAAATTCCACTGTGCATCTATACAACTTAGCATAATTAATTGAAAAGTTTTAGAAGTAGTACAAAAGTTTTAAAAGACCCAATTCACCCCCCCTCTTGGGTTGTATCTACTGGGCAACAAGTGGTATCAGAGCAGGTGCTCTAAGTTTAATTGTTGATCTCACGATCAAGAGCCAAAGATCATGACAACTCAAATAGATAGTTTTCTAGGAGAAGGACAATCAATTGATACACCTCCATTATTTAATGGCTTAAACTATACACATTGGAAAATATGCATGCGCATTTTTATTCAATCACAAAACTATTACTTATGGAAAATCATAATAAATGATCTTCACACACTCTCTCAAACTTTTAATGAAAAGGACTTAGCACAATTGAATGCTGATGCCATGAACCTATTATATTGTGCATTAGATAGGAATGAGTTTAATTGCATATCTTCTTGCATGACTGCTAAAGAAATATGGAATATGCTTGAAGACAAATATGAATGCACTAACAAATCTGAAACATCATGTGTAGAAGGAGAGCAGTATCATATTGAAAATCCATGCTTGGTGGCACAAGAGGTACATGCTGAAACTGAAAGCAATTTTACATTTGATGAACTCCATGATGCCTTTTCTGATTTGTATTTAGAATATAAGAAACTTATTTGTAAGAACAAGAACTTGAAGAATGAAAATCAAATTCTAATAGATGAAAAACTGAAACTAACTAGTAAAACTGAAATCTTAATGAAAGAAAATCAAGAACTAAATCAAAGAGATCAATCTCTCACTAAAAGTCATGATAAACTTAAGAAAAATAATGAATTACTTTCAGAAGATAACAGAAGATTAACTAAAGAAGTTGACAAATTAAAATCTGTTGTTGAAAGATTTACCCTCAGCTCTGAAAAATTGAACCTAATGATAAATAATCAAAGAGCTGAATTTGATAAAGCTACATTAGGATATCAACCTTGGTACACCCAAAAATCTTTTAAGAATATGTTTGTTAAAACAGTTTTTAATTATTCTAAAACAGAGTCTTATAATACTGATAAACAAAAGCTAAGTAAAATCTCTTCTGTTATTCCTAAATCTATACATTACAAATTTGATGAACCTAAAAGGGAAAAACAGAAAACTGAAAGTTTTTCTACTACTCATGTTCGATCTAAGTTTGTTAAATTCAACAAGAGGATACAGAAATACATCCCTTGTAATCCTAAAATCTGTAAATTCATGGACAAAATAGCTATTAAGAAAATATGGGTTACAAAAGGAACAATTATAGCTAACCTACAAGGACCCAAAAGAGCTTGGGTTCCTAAGTTGAAAATATGATTATTCATCAGCAAGTATGTCTAGCTATCCAAGGTTCTAATAAAAGATGTTATCTAAACAATGGGTGCTCTAGACATGTGCTAAGGAATTGAATTTAAAATGTAATTAAGAAGAATGAGTTAAATGAAAGAAATAATGATATAAGTTATTATTGCATCCTCTCATAGTGAAATTACTTTAGTATTCGATTAAAATATGAATTGCATGTATTGATCAATTTTGTGATATAGAAAATACTTTTGGAAATATAATCAAATCACTTCATTTTATAGTATACTTTACTCACTATTGGATAAGTTGCAAAATGATTAATTTATTAAGAATAATTCTGTGAATTCTCTATATGCTTGATTGAGAGTTTTTATCCATGGCATTATTGTTTATTGATCATAGATATGATAATGTGTACTTGGTATGTTTTTGAATATATGCACTATGAATACCAAGATTAAAGAAACCATCTTTAGCATACAAAATCAACTCATGCTAGTATGTACTTAATTCAAAAGACCTTGCCATAGGCTTACTTAGATTATCCTCTTAAAGGTCAAAGCTTTGCTATGCATGCTAACTAAGGAAACAAACAAAAATTTCTAAATCTAGAGATGTTGTTTCCAACACTAATTTTTCAAAAGCTTACATTAGCCTTGTTCTTGGCACTCAAATTGAAATATTTTCTGCATTGGCACAAACTCACAAAAAGCGATCAAATGATAAAGGTTTGCAAACTATGAATCACGGCATAGGTTTGAAAACCAATTTTTGTGTTAAGTTGTGCACAGAAAATAATATTGAATACAATTGTTTCTACACCAAGAACACTATAAGTAAAATAGGATTAATAGAATCTTTGAAGAATTGAAAAAGGCAATGTTGTATGATAGCCATCTACTTAAATGCTTTTTAAAAGCTATCATCAATACTTGTCATACATATGACTTCTATTAGATCTATCTTTGATGAAAACTTCTCTTGATCTTCTGAAAAATAGAAAACGAACTATTGCGTATCTCTCATATTTTTCAGTCGTACATGTTATGCTTGATATGTTCTCTTGAAAAATAATGACAAATCTAATAAAGATATTTCTATCCTTGGATATCATTCATCAAGCAATGCATATAGAACATTCATGAAAAATTCTAGTTGTAGAAGTATCAATTCATTTTATTCTTTATGAGACTAATGATCTATTATCAAAATACTAAAATCAAATTATATGGTTAAATCTTTTACATATAACAATCTGAAAAACTTGTTAATTAGAACCAAATTGGATTTTTCAGATATACACTTAATGATGACTACTAAAAGATTAAATCAAGAAAAGATGAAATAGATCTTGATAAGATTCTTGCATGATTAGAAGTAAAAATCACCTTTATCATTTGTTTGCTTTATAAACGTTATATCCTATCAAATGAGTGTGTAGAATGGACTCCTATGTGCTTACTTTATATATGTTAGATAACCACCATATTTGAAAATACTCATTACAAATATGATAAAGCATTATATGATTTGAAACAAGCATCAAAAGCATGATATAAAAGCTTAAGCAACCTTTTTGATAGAAAGTAATAATGATAAATCTATGTATCAAAAGGAAGAATTTGTGACATTATTTTTGGTTCTACTAATGAAGATTTATATTTTTACTAAGCTCATACAAGGTGAGTTTGAAATATGTATGATGAATGAATTAACATCTTCTCTCAAACTCCAAATTAAGACAAACAGGAAAGGGGATCTTCATTGACCAACATTAGTCCACAAGAAAACTCTTATAGAAGATTGGCATGAAGAAGGTATATCTATGACCCCATCTTGTAGAATTTGAAAAGGATGAGCAAAGTAGATCCATTGTGTTAAAGCTGTATTGAAGCATGATAGAATAATTATTTTATCATACAGCTAGTAGACCAGATTGTATGCTCATTATGTGACCGTGTGCAAGACTTCAATCTAACTTTAATTAATCATATTTTATTGATAACAAATAAATCATAATCTGAATTTTGATAGAAACAAATGTTTAAGATAAATTGATTAAAACATAGTTAACATATCTTATTGATAATTATCTTAAGCAAATAGAATCTAAACTAAATTGACTTGAACTATCTTGGTTAATGAATCTATCTCTTTAGTTCAAATGATATGTGCTTGCTTATATTTAGGCAATCTCTTGAGTAAAGTGACTCAACATGCAACTATTGTCATATCTCATATTGAGTCATCTAATTAAAAAATATATATATGTTGGATGAATGCTTTGTATCTTAAAGAAACTAATGACCTTCCTTCAAGAAAGGAAAATGAAAAATTTCAACTTGAAGGATATCTTCATGTAAGATACACTAAACATTCACATGCAAACAAGAGAGAGGATCTTCTTCAGCCAAAAGTTCACACATAAGAAATCTAGTTTGGCTTGAAGAACATGTAATGAATAGGTAATTTAGATACCTTTCTCACAAATTAGTTGAGCAAAGTCAGTAACTTAAATCTTATTATGGCATGATTAAATTCTTTAATTATTAATTTTTGATATCATGTCTATATGTGTATTGACTGACTTATACTTTTAGAAATTATTTCATGATTTGCCCAAACTAAAATATATCTTTGCCTATGTCATAACCATGAAATACACAAGTATATGCTTAAAATTTTGATGTAAAATAACTTGTGAGAAGTTATGAATCCTTGAGCACAATGAAAATGTTGTTTGCATAATATACATCTATATGATACATAAGATTATCTCTTTATTCTACTCTTTCATGTAAATTACTTGAGAATGACAAAAAGAGAGAGAGATAAAGAAAAGAAAATGGACATTGTTCAAGAGATGAAAAATCTGAGCAAAGGCAAGTACTTCAATCTTAAGGAAAAGCAAAACAAGCATAATATATTCGGCACATTTGGAAGGGATAAAATCTATAATTAATTACACTCAAACAGGGAGAGTTTGAAGTAAACATTTTAACCTTTCTATATTGCTCATCATAGGGATGGTGCCAATGGGGAGGCTAGTGGTAGTACCCGGCACTATTTGACCCAACTATTCGGTGTAGGGCATATTAGGGACGGCACAAGAGGGAGGCTAGTGGTAGTACCTCGTGCCCCTTCCCAACTCCACCGGATAGGGAGCAAATAGAGTATAGAGCTTAAGAAAGTTAAAAGAAAGACAAAGTAAATGAAAGTATACAAGAAAGAATCAATTCAAATTTTTAGTCACATGGAAACACACTTTAAGGATGAAATCAGTGCAAAATTATATTTAAATAGGGGGAGTTTATTTGAAAAGAATTGATTTTGATACTTGACATGCTTGTTCTTAATATTTTAATGTATGACTTAATACACACTATATTTTGCATGTGGCATGATATTTTAAATTATGGGTTCACAATATCTTTTGTAGTACCCCATACTTGGACAACTTGATTGAATGTTTGAAATACTACATAACATTTTTGCTTAGTTTTATTGAAAAGGAATTTCAGATTTGTTGTTAGCAATCATCTCTAAAATCTGAAAGTTGAATAAAGAAGAAGAGAAGGATATCTCTATTTAAGAAAAATAAATTGATTTTATTCTATCCTTCAACTTGCCTAAATTTGGTATATAATGTTCAAATTCGTACCAAAACTCAACACTTAATACAAAGATTCTGAATATGCTCTTATATGTTTGAAATATGTATTTTCAATCGTAATCATATAAGATGAGCTATAATGTGGAAGATACATATCTCAAAGTATGAGTTTGAAAGCCTCTATTAAAAATCCTATGTAATTCAGAATCTGATTTTGTATAAAAGCTTAAACTAAATGTGATTTTTAAATAACGACTTACTTTAAGAAAAACAGAATTAATTTTGATGCCTTTGGTGATTGCTCCGATACGCATCCGAAACATATCATTTCTTATCTTCAAAGTATACTAATATTGGTTCAAATGATGTGTCTTTCGATGATCTTGATTGCAAACAAAAATTTCTAAATATATGATTTTATTTTGATATTAAAAAGATTTATTGTGCTTCATGTATACATTGCTGAAAAACTATGATTAAGAAATTGAGTTCTAAAAATATATATATTTCAATAATCATCTATATATTTTTCTCTCCTACATTATTAAACACTTCTATCAATAGAGTGAATGATCTTAAAGCTAGAAATATTTCAGCTCACTCAAATGATTCTAAAAGAAAGAAAATGTAAATGCGGTTGAAAGAAACTAAGCTTCAAATGTAAATGAATCATTTTCTGATTGATATTTCTATACATTTTCTCTAAGATTAAGAGAAAGCATAACTTGTTCATAAAAGATTAAAAAGGGTGATTGCTATAAATTTTGAATAATTCTTGATCACTCTACATTCTCGATATCATAGAATTTCAGTTTTATTCACGCTTGTCATTAAAATCTGAAATTCAACAAAAGAAAAGAATGATTGAAGAGGAATGCATCTTTTGAGGGGGAGCTTTAGATATCTTATCCTAAAGTTACTTTAATTTGATGCATACCTTGATTTTTATGGATTGATTTTGATGAACATCCTTATATTGCAATACATGCTTTAATTATAAGTTTATACCTTAAGATGAGTTCTATAAAGGTTGTCTTATCTCAAACCTTGAGTCTTATGAAAATAAGCTGAAACTTATAGAAAACATATTTTTGAGATTGACAATTTTATTGAACATTATCTACAAATTCTAAACTCTTAAAATGGAATGATCAATTAAGGGGGAGAAAGAAAATTTCAGAAGGAAAGATCTTATGGAACTTAATCGCATAAATCTATAACTAAAGGAGAGGAAAAGAATACTAAATGAAAAGTGATCCTAATACTCTCCAATATGTATCATCTGAAATTTAAATCTGAAAATCTTTATGATACACCTTGAGGCGTGTTATTTGGTTAGTATATCTCATGCATCACTCTTGAACCAAATTGTAAATTTTAAGAGCCTCTAATTTAATGAAAAAGGAGGAGAATAATGTGTTGAATTTTCTTGAGTATCTCTTAGAAAACCAATTTTTGGAATTTACTGATGAGTTCTTATTGGCTTGTTCTCTAGAACTTCAATTTTTATACCAATTCATTATTATATGTACCAAAATGTGTTTCCTTTTTAAAGGATTAAAGTCTTTATAAGAATCTTCAAAGCTTTGAATTTTATGTATGCTCTAAGATATATCATAAATTGCATGAATTCATGTTTTTGGCATTTATGCCACAATATTTTTACACCATAAAAGAACTTTGCAATCATACTTAATATACTGCTCTTATACTCTGAAAATTAGTTAAATTGCTCTCATGTTGATAAAATACTTAATATATTGGGCAAAAGATCTTAAATGAACAAGCTTTCATACTTATTATTGAAGAGATGTTAGATTTCCATTCGTGCTTTCCTTGAATATCATTTGTGGTACTTCTTGAATTAACTTAAGAAAGATTCCATCTACACTTGAGTTGAAAACTATCCTTGGAATCACATTAGATGTGCTCTCATCATAATTTGCTCTGAAATTATCCGAAATGGCTCTGATATATGCTCATTTATATTTTTCTAACATTATTGCCTTGAGCATTCTTATCTTTATGCTTAATGTTTCACTATCTTTTTGATGTTGTCAAAAAGGGGGAGAAATATCTGAGTATATGCTCATAATGCTTTATGTGTTGCATTTACTCCAAGTTTTGTCAAAAAGGGGGAGTAGAACCAATATGGAATGCAAAATACGAAATTCATACTCCAAAGTTGAATTAGAAAAGATAAAATTGAAGAATATTGGCTTTAAGATAATTGCCCTTCTGAAAAAGAAAGGGAGAGTCAAAAAGAACTTAGCCTTCAATTATCTTTAGCATCAATATTTCATTTTAACTTGATTCAAATTCAGTTGATATGCTAAAATTGCTCAAGAGCTATTAAGATCAATTTTATGCATAAGGATAGAACTGAAAATTGACTATTTTGAATTATGCACATTGTATCTAGCTCTAATCAAAACATTAGACTTGTATATCTGATCAAATACTGTGTATATGTTTAAATTTCGAATTTTGCATATACTCAGTATTTTGTCATCATCAAAAAGGGGGAGATTGTTGATCCCCTAATGGATTTTGATGAATACAAAACACTAGAGTATAATACCATTTATCTTAACAATTTAATTGAGAATTTCATGTGTTTTATTAAGAATATTGTTAAGAAATGTCTAGGCAAGTTCCCATAATTTTTATGGATTTATTGAAGAATTTTTGAGATGAAGGAAAAAGTTCAGGGACGGCCGAGACGTCTCCGGGTTGTCTCCGAGACGTCTCTGGCACAAACAGGAAGAACTGGCACGTCTGGAGACGTCCCCGGTACCTGCGGAGTCGTCCCCGCAAGTAAAAAGCAGACCAGCGGAGTCGTCCCCTAGATAGCGGAGACGACTCTCTCATAGAATTCCAGAAGACTTGTTTTTCGGAGATATAACGGCGGAGACGTCCCCGTAAAGCGCGGAGACGTCCCCGGAGCGTGGAGTCGTCCCCGAAGAAGCGGAGTCGTCCCCATGCAAAAAGCGCAAACAAGCGGAGACGTCCCCGTAAAGCGCGGAGACGTCCCCGGAGCGCCTGGGACGCGACTAACAACTTTTTCAGGTTTGATTTGAATTTCAAACGTCTCTTTTTTGTGTCTAACAGCTATATTTGCTTTTGGGGCTATAAAAGGGACCTCTTAAGTGCTTCTCAACAACTTCTCACCAACCCAACACGAGATCATTCAAGAGAGAAGAAAGAAAAAGAGGTTCAAGGGAGTTAGAGCTTTCAAGAGGAGAAATCAAGTGCATTCAAGCTTTCCCATCTGATTTCGAGCTCATCTACTCACTCCCACTTGGCAATCAAAGCTCGCATTCAAGCCAACGTGATCCACATCAGAAGAACCACCATCATCCACGCTTCCAACGGCAAAAAGGATTTTTCCGATTTTATTGTTTCTCATTGTTATATTTGCTTCTTAAGAGCTTTCAAATCTTTTGTAAAACATTTAAATATTGAGCTTGTTTCAGTCAAGGGACTTGGAACAAGGGATAGGCGTCCCAAGCCTAAGTTAAACTTGGCGGATTGTAGGGTTCGTTGTTAGCCCGGGGTAAAACAACGAGTTGGGTAGTTCACTCGAAAAACTACCGGATTGTAGGGTTTGTTGTTAGCCCGGTGTAAAACAACGAGTTGGGTAGTGCACTCGCAAAACTACCGGACTGTAATCTGGAGGATTATAGTGAAATTCCCAAGAGGTCTTGGGGAGTGGATGTAGGTGCTGGGGTGCACCGAACCACTATATGTTTGTTGTGTTTGTGATGCTTTTTGTCATTGTCTAACTTGCTCACCTACTTACTTAGATAAATTGCTTGCTTAACTCTTATCCGTGCATCCTTTAGTTGCAAGCATATTTAATTTACTTAATCAAGTCTCATTCAATAAATCAAACTGTTGCTAAGTTTAAATTCCACTGTGCATCTATACAACTTAGCATAATTAATTGAAAAGTTTTAGAAGTAGTACAAAAGTTTTAAAAGACCCAATTCACCCCCCCTCTTGGGTTGTATCTACTGGGCAACATACTTTCATGCTTAAAAGTGAGCATGAGGCATGGCAGATGTTTGAAAATCTTAATAAAAATTCTCTCCACCATGCCTCCTCCGCTCGTTAAGCACCTCCGAGTTCTCAAAGAAAGGGAACCATATATGAAGTTAGCCAGTCCATAGGTCTATCTGACAAAGTAGATGCACTATCCCGCAAGTTGGACCAGCTAATGTCTAGAGAACAGCTCCCAAACTTTCCTCAAGCACAAATGTGTGCTCTCTGTTCTAGTCCGTCTCATACTGTTTTTAAGTGCCCTTCGGCAGCACAATTCCCTGAATTTGTGCAAGAATAAGTAAATGCTGCCCAAGCACAGTCCCAACCGGGTAATGATCCGTATTCTAACACTTATAGTCCGGGGTGGCGCAACCATCCAAATTTCTCTTGAAAGCAGCAGACTTCCAATACCTCCCAGCCTTATTCCCAAAACTTTCAACTGTTCCAGAATGTTCATCCAAACCGTCCTCCTACTCACTATTCACAATTTCAACATGTCCCTCCTCCAGCACCCCAAAGAGATATGGCTTTTGAGCAAAAAGTTTTGACTGCCCTTCAAGGACTCGAAGCCAATACACAATTGTTGCACTCCCATACCCAGTCTATTGCCAAATTAGAAACCCAGCTAGGGCAGCTAGCGAGTGCACTAAATAAAAGAGAGGAAGGCAAGCTTCCAAGCCAACCAGTGAGTAACCCGAGAGGGCAGTACATGGCTCAAGAGACTCACCCGAATGATGTTTACCATGAACAAGCTAATGCCATGACTACCTTAAGAAGCGGACGCGTAGTGGACATAAGGTTGGAGAAAAAGAACATAAGGAAAATGAAGATAGGAGTATGACTATAGAGAACCCAAACTCTGCTGTGTCACCATCTAGTCCAGTATCGACCACACCTTTTACACCGAAGGCTCCTTTCCCTCAGTGTCTGAATGCACCTTCTTCCTTTAGCAAGAAAGGAACTTCGTTGGAAGAAATAATGGAGGTATTCAAACAAGTCAAAATCAACCTCTCTCTCCTTGATGCCATAAAACAAGTTCCATCGTATGCCAAATTTCTCAAAGACCTTTGTACCCAGAAACGAAAATCTAGAACACATGTGCCTAAAAAGATCTTCCTAACTGAACAAGTGAGCTCCATCCTCCAACACAAAATCCCTCCTAAGTTCAAGGATCCTAGTGCACCTACCATCTCTTGTGTGGTAGGAGACAATTCGATTGATTGTGCACTATTAGATTTAGGGGCAAGTGTTAACCTCCTTCCTTATTCAGTCTACGAGAAGTTCGGATTAGGTGAATTAAAGCCTACTTTGGTGTCCCTGCAATTGACTGATCGATCTGTTAAAATACCACGAGGAACAATTGAAGATGTCCTAGTTAAGGTAGATAAATTTTATTTTCCAGTTGATTCATCGTCCTTGATATGGAACCTGTGCGGAACCTTAAGAAACAGATCCCTATGATTCTTGGTTGTCCCTTCCAAGCTACAGCCAATGCATGTATTAACTGTAGAACTAGGGTGATGGATATATCTTTTGGGAACATGAAAGTCAAACTGAATGTATTCCAAGCCTCGGATCAACCCGCAAGAGAAGATGAGTGCTTCCTAGTAGACACAATGGACGACCTTGTAGAAGAAGCCCTTCCCTATATTCTGGCAGATGACCCTTTGGAAGCATGTTTAGCCCATTTTGACATTGATAATGTTGCCCAGAGATGGTCACCCAAGAGGGGGGTGAATTGGGTGTTTTAAAATTTTTAGTCTAATTAAACAATACACACAAGTGTAGGTGCAAGAATGAAAGTAAAGTGGTAAGCACAATCAATCGCAAACACAGAGGTTTATAGTGGTTCGGAGCTTCTACTGCTCCTACATCCACTCTCCAAACACCTTTGAGAATTTTCCACTATAATCGGCGATTACAGTCCGGTAGTTTTTCGAGTGAACTACCCAACTCGTTATTTTAACCCGGGCTAACAACGAACCCTACAATCCTCCAATTTAAACTAGGCTTGGGACGCCTAACCCTTGTTCCAAGTCCCTTGACTGGAACAAGCACAATGTTTAAGAGTTTTACAAGAATTTAAAAGCTTCTATGAAAGCAAATAAATCAATAAAGAACAACAAAACCGGAAGAACCCTCTTTGCCGTTGAAAGCTTGGATGATGGTGGTTCTTCCGATGTGGATCACGTCGGCTTGAATGTGAGCTTTGATTGCCGAGTGGGAGCGAGTAGATGAGCACGAAATCAGATGAAGAAGGCTTGAATGCACTTGATTTCTCCTCTTGAAAGCACCAACTCCCTTGAGACTCTCTCTCTTTCTTCTCTCTTGAATGCTTTAGTGTTAGGTGGGTGAGAAGTTTTTTTCATGCACTTAAAAACTCCTTTTTATACTTCTGCAAGCAATAGATCCGTTAGAAACAAAAATAGAGCCGTTAGGATTAAAAAAAAAACCTGCAAAAATGTGTCAGTCGCGTTCCAGGCATTCCGGAGACGTCTCCGCTTGAACGAGAGACGTCTCGGCTGTATAAAAAATCCTTCGACAATGTCGGAGTCGACTCGGCGCTTTCTGAGGACGACTCCGAAGAAGAACAGCCCGATTTCTTGTTTTTTTGTTTTTCTGAGAGAGCCGACTCGCATGCCTCGGGGGACGTCTCGGGATTTTTTGTGCTTTATGTGCGGGGACGACTCCGCGATGTCGGAGACGGCTCCGACATTTTCTCAACGAAAAATGGGTCCTCTGGAATCCCTGAGAGAGTCGGCTCCGCGTCCTTCGGAGACGACTCGCGCGCATCCCTTGAAAACGGCCTTTCTGCCGTCTCTGAGAGAGTCGACTCTAGAAAGCCGAAAATCGACTCCGACCCTGCGAGACGCCTATGCAAGTGCTGGGGACGTCTCCAGACGTCCCAGCTTCTTCTCTGCGTACCGGAGACGTCTCTGGAACAAGCCGGAGACGTCTCGGCTGCCCCTGATCCGTTTTCTTCATCTCAAAAATCTTCAATAAATCCACCGAAAAATACGGGAACATGCCTTGACAATACTTAACAATATTCTTAGTTAAACACCTAAAATGCTCAAGTAAATTGTCAATATAAAGGGAATTATACTCTAGTGTTTTGTATTCATCAAAATCCATTAGGGGGTCAACAATCTTCCCCTTTTTGATGATGACAAAATACTGAGTATATGCAAAATTTAAAATTAAACATATACACAGTATTTGATCAGATATACAAGTATTGTGTTTTGGTTAGAGCTAGATACAGTATGCATAATTCAGTATAGTCAATTGTCAGTTCTATACTTATGCATAAGCATTGATCTTAGTAGCTCTTTGAGCAATTTTGGCATATCATCTATCACTTTTAGATTTGAATCAAGTTAAAGTGTAAATTGATGAAATATTGATGCTAAAGACAATCAAAAGCCAAATGCTTTTGACTCCCCCTTTCTTTTCCAGAAGGACAATTGTCTTTAAGCCAATATTCTTCAATTTTATCTTTTCATTTTGTTGATTCTAATTAAACTTTCAAGTATGAGTGTGATAAACATAAAAATTTTGCATTTTGCATTTCATATTGGTTCTACTCCTCCTTTTTGTCATCAACAATGAAGGGGACAAATTAGTGCCAGGCGGCAGGACATGCTGACAGTGTTCCGCAAAATATGTCCGACATTCCCCCCCAAACGCGATGCCTATTTGAATGGTTCTACTTCCTTTTTCAGATTTGCAAATAAGATTTCAGCATCCATGTTGCTTTTTAGATTAGAATTCAGCATTTATATCTAATTAACATGAAACATTCAATGATTTGGGAAAGTGAATTTTACTCCCCCTTTGTTTTGGAATTCATTTCAGACCATTTAAATTCAATTATTACAAGTTGTGCTCCCCCTGTTTCATATGCATTGTCAAGTTGGCAAAATAGTGAAATGGTTGCACATTGTCAAGTTTGAACATTCAAGGTATATTATGACATTTTAACATTCATAGCACATCACAATATTCAAAAAACATACTCCAAGATTCAAAAAGAAAGGATATGGCATTCATATAGCATTACAACATTTGATGCCATTACAAGGATTGATTGCAAACACAAAAGAAAGAGTTTCATATAATCCTAGGGCTTCACAAAAAGATGAACCCTAGATGTCTACAAAATGTGCCTCACTAGCCAGCACCCTCAAGAGCCCCAGTAGCAGCTTCCACAAACTTATGAATTGCTAGCATTAATCTTCTAAAGTTATCTCCCTGAGACTGATTGAGCGCTTTCATTAATGCTTCAATTTCATGGGATGCTTTATCAGTCCTCCCTCTAAGCCGGGCAGCCACACTGCCTAAATTGCCTTCAGGGCTCGTCAGCTCTTGAAGATTATCCGATATGATCTTCAATTCAGCTTGTATCTCACTTGATCTTCTAGTTTGGTTTGATGCCACACAAACCAACTCTGACCCTATAGCTTCCATTTGAGTTCTAATTGCTTTCAACTCTTCTAAAAGTGCTTCATGTGAAGTGCGGATAGGAGCTATCTCAGCAGAAACCACTGACCTAATTTCTTCCCTCATTTGCTGGCACACCATGGATGCTAAGGTGTGCATCTGCTCATCCGACAAGAGAGTCGATCCAACAACTGGAGGAGGAGGCATGGAAGTGGATGGTCCAGCCGAGCGAGCTAGAAGGTACATTAGAAAAAGGAAAGCTCTCCATATGATCAGTAAAGGGTATAGGGCTATGTGGAGGAGAGAGGTGGACAGGCTCCTGATGATGGATCTCAGGCTCTACAGTTTGGGATTTTCTTTTATAAACCTTAACCCAAGATCCGTCTTTCTTGTAAAAATCCATCCTATGTAGTGTGCTCTCGTTATAGAAGTCAGTGTGTCTCAAGGGTCTCTCTGGCTTATTTTCAGGGATAGGAACCTTAAAATGCTTGAAAAGTAGGGTAAAGACCATCCCATACGGGATGCTGAACCTGGAGGACCTATGACAGATTGAAATGTAGTTTAACATGAGCCTAGAAAGATTTAGGGGAATCCCTAACAGGATGTGGTGCATAATGGCCAAATCTCGCTCCGAAACGAAGTCGAAGCGACCGGTTTTTGGGAACAAGACCCTGTTGATTATGCTCAAAAGCAATCTCATTTCAGCATTGAGGTCGTGGGACTTAACAATGTCAAGAGGACCGCAGTTCTCTCTATCTAGAATTAAGTTTAGAGCAATATCTCTTTGGGGATGTGAGGTCGGAGCCTCACCGTACTTAGGTATTTGCAATAAACTAGACAAGATATCCTCATTGACTTCTACAAATGTGCCTCGGACATACCCTGTGTACCCCGAGCTCCCTAAGGCCAAACTACCAAAAACTTCTCTCACTAAGCCAGGGTAGGTAGACACGTTTAGGTAACATAGGTGTTCCCAACCTTGGGCACGGAGTCTCTCTTCAATAGAGAACCCCTCACCCGCTAAGAATTGAAAATCTATATACCTACCTGTTGTTACTGTGCGAATCGCACAGGAGGGAGTCACGGTTGGCGGAGCAACCGGAGGAGATGGCGCGGAGGGCTCTTCCCGCCGTTCCTCGTCGTTCGCCATCCTAGGACGCCTCCCACCGCTACGCCTAGCTGTCTTAGGTGCCATCGACCGGAAATCTAGGGAAATGGGCAGTGATTTTGGTTCGATTGGTGGTGGAGAGAAGATGGATGCGAGGGTTTAGGGTTTCGTTGGGGACGATGGAAAACAGCTCGGAACGGCTCGAGCTGTTTCGGCCCGTTAAAAAAAAAAAATTTCATTCTGTCCCCGAGACATCTCCGCAACTAATGCGAGACGTCTCGCCGGGGGGACGTCTCTGCGATTCGCCAGAGACGTCTCCGGCACTGAAAAAATTTCAGAACGTTTCCAATCTTCTCCCAATTCGTTTTATTCAACCTCAATGATCAGTTTAATTTCTTTTGGCGATTATTAAGTGAGCTTGCTTGTGATCCTCCCCCTTAATAATTCATCCTATAAAAGCTTGACAATGATTTTTGAATTATCAATATTGAAATGAGGAATGTTTGATCAAATTTCGAATGCCTATGGAATAGGCTCTGAAAATATCTCTATGAAGAGTCCAAGGGGGATATCTATCCTCCGGAAAGTCAAACAATTCGTCATCTAATTTGATAGATTCATATTTTCACTTATTAGGCTCTAGGTTTGCTATATGTAACCTTGAAGTGTATTGTGAGTTTGAGTAGCATTCATATGTGCCTCTAGAGCATACAAAGCATTGCATATGTTTGAGGAGTTAAATCATTTAAGCTATAGCATTGAAGTCAAATCATGCTTGCATTACAAATTCAATCTACTTGCTAGGATCATACAAGCACAAGGCATTCCTTAGAAAATTGAACCTATCTTTACAAAGGGGCTTTGTAAAGATATCGGCCAATTGATTTTCAGTGCATACATACTCAATCAATACATCATTTTTCAACACATGATCTCTTATAAAGTGATGCCTAATCTCTATGTATTTTGATTTAGAATGTTGGACAGGATTTTTTGTTAAATTGATTGCACTTGTATTATCACATCTAATTGGAATATTGTCCATTTTGATACCAAAATCTTCAAGTTGTTGCTTAATCCAAAGAACTTGGGCACAACAGCTTCCGGCTGCAATGTACTCAGCCTCAGCTGTGGACAAGACAACTGAATTCTGTTTCTTGCTAAACCAAGAAACCAAGTTAGCACCCAAGAATTGACAAGTGCCACTTGTGCTTTTTCTGTCGAGTTTGCATCCGACAAAATCAGCATCGGAATAAGCAATTAAATTTAAATCAGATTGTTTAGAATACCATAAACCTGCATTAGATGTCCCTACTAGGTATTTGAATATTCTTTTAACAGCTTGTAAGTGTGATTCCTTAGGACATGCTTGGTATCTAGCACACATGCAAACACTGAATAATATGTCTGGTCTACTAGCAGTAAGGTAAAGTAAAGACCCTATCATACCTCTGTACAATTTGCAGTCTACACATTTACCTTTTTCATCTTTGTCAAGCTTGCAACTTGAGCCCATGGGTGTGCTGATTTCCTTTGCATCCTTCATCTTGAACTTCTCCAACATTTTCTTGATGTACTTGGACTGACTGATGAAGATGCCTTCCTCTGATTGTTTTATTTGTAGCCCAAGGAAGAAGTTGAGCTCACCCATCATGCTCATTTCGAATTCTCCCTGCATAAGCTTAGCAAACTCTTGACAAAGACTATCATTAGTAGCACCAAAAATTATATCATCCACATAAATTTGCACAAGCAATAAGTCATTCCCTTTTCTTTTAATGAAGAGTGTTTTATCTACATTTCCTCTTTTAAACTCATTTTCAATTAGAAAATTACTTAATCTTTCATACCAAGCCCTAGGGGCTTGCTTAAGTCCATACAATGCTTTATGCAATTTAAAAACATAATCTGGATGTAAGTGGTTTTCAAAACCTGGAGGTTGTTCTACATAAACTTCCTCCATTATATAACCATTTAAAAATGTACTTTTTACATTCATTTGATAGAGTTTGAAATCCATGAAGCATGCATATACCAAAAGTAGTCTAATAGCCTCTAACCTCGCAACAGGAGCGAAGGTTTCATCAAAATCTATGCCTTCTTCCTGATTGTAGCCTTTGGCTGCCAACCTAGCTTTGTTTCTTATTACTACTCCATCTTTATCTAGTTTATTTCTATATACCCACTTGGTGCCTATAATTGAAACATTAGGGGGTCTTTTCATTAGAGTCCAAACTTGATTTCTTTCAAATTGGTTTAATTCCTCTTGCATAGCATTTATCCAATTTTCATCTTTTTCGGCTTCTTCTAGTGATTTAGGCTCTATTTGTGAAACGAATGCAAGATAATTACTAGTATTTCTTAAAGAGGATCTTGTCCTTACCCCTTGTGAAGGGTCACCAAGGATTAGATCCCTTGGATGACCATGTGCATACCTCCATTCCCTCGGAAGATCTTGATTTCTTGCTTGGGGTTGATCTTCTTCATCTTGCTGAATTGTATCTTCCTTGATTTCATCCTCATGTTGTTTGTCTTGTATGGAGAACTCCTTCATTCTGTCTTCAAGTATACCTGCATCACCATCTTCTTCTTTTCTAGAAGAATCTCCATTAGCTTCATCAAAAACAACATTAATGGATTCTTCAACAACGAGAGTTCTCTTGTTGAAGACCCTGTATGCTCTACTAGATGAGGAATAACCTAAAAAGATCCCCTCATCTGATTTAACACTAAATTTACTTTGATTGTCCTTTCCATTGTTTAAAATAAAGCAGCGACAACCGAAAACATGTAAATAACTTATATTGGGCTTCTTATTTTTCAACAACTCATAAGGTGTTTTCTTTAAAATAGATCTAACTAAAGCACGGTTTAAAATATGGCAAGCAATATTGATTGCTTCAGCCCAAAAATACTTTGGTAGATCCGATTCGCACAATATGGTACGAGCCATATCTGCTAGTGTGCGATTCTTTCTTTCTACCACCCCATTTTGTTGGGGTGTCCTAGGGGCCGAAAAATTGTGATTGATACCGTTTGCTTCACAAAATTTTTCAAAATGCTGATTTTCAAACTCGGTACCATGATCACTCCTAATTGCTTTTAGTTTAAGGTTAAGTTCATTTGAAATCCTATTATGAAACTTGATAAAGGCGGGAAAGGACTCATCTTTGTGGGCAAGGAATGAAACCCATGTAAAACGTGAAAAATCATCAACAATTACAAGACCAAACTTCTTACCCCCTAGACTAGCAGTTCTAGTGGGTCCAAATAAATCCATGTGAATTAGTTCTAAGGGTTTTGATGTTGAAACTATGTTCTTAGGTTTGAAAGAGCTTCTTGTTTGTTTTCCTAGTTGACATGCAGCACAAATTTTGTTCTTTTCAAAATCTATTTTTGGTAGTCCTTTAACTAGATCTTTTCTAATCAATTTAGAAATTAAATCCATGCTAGCATGTCCTAACCTACGATGCCATAACCAGCTAGTCTCATTGACCTTGGCATCCATGGCTACAAGACATTGGCCATCTTTCATGGTGAGATCATCAAGATCTACCATGTAAATATTTCCAAGCCTATGTCCCATAAGTATGATCCCATTGTCAATTGGACTACTAATTATGCATAGGAAAGATTCAAATGACACTTTAAAGCCCTTGTCACAAAATTGACTTATACTTAGTAAATTATGTTTTAATCCATTAACTAACAATACATTGTCAATAAATGAGGAGGGTGATATAGAGATTTTACCAATGCCAATGATTTGGCCTTTAGCATTATCTCCAAATGTGACTACTCCTCCTTCTTTTGATTCCAAGGTGACGAAGTGGCTCTTGTCACCGGTCATATGCCTTGAGCAACCGCTATCAAGATACCACATTCTCTTTTTGCTCCCGGCTGCAAGGCATACCTATAAAATAATCATGTGAAGCTCTTAGGTACCCAAGTTTTCTTGGGTCCTTCTTGGTTAGTGTAATTGGTTCCCTTAGGAACCCATATTTTGGTTGTGTTTTTACCCTTTACAAATGCGTTCTTATTAGTTTGAATCTTTCTTTGAATGCAAGAATAAGCTTTATGTCCATTTTTCTCACAACAAAAGCATGTAGGTTTTTTAGTTTTAACATCTTTTGCTTTTACAAAAAAGTTCTTTAGATATTTTTGTTGTTTGCTAGTTTTGTATCCTAATCTGGCTTTATTAAAAAAATAGCTCTTTGATTGGATAGAATAAGATTTAATTTTTCCGAGCTATGTGTAAATTTCTGCACAATTGGTTTATACTTGTGTAGCTCATCCTTAAGGCCCAAATTTTCTTTAGCTAATAATTCCTTATCATTTTTAAGAGATTTGATATTTTGTGCAAGTGAAGTATTACTATTGAGTAGGAATTTGACTTTTAGATTTAATTCCCTAATGAGTGTATTTGCAGTTTCATACTCAATGCTAAGTTCTGAAATTTTATCCTTTAGGTCAATAATGCTATCATTTTCATAATTTTCCTTTTCAATCAGTAGGTTTTTAATGTCATCCTTCAGTTTTTGATTGGAGGCCTTTAGTTCTTTATTCTTTACTCCTAACATACTACAATCATTCATGAGTTCTTGGAAAGCTTCATATAATTCTTCTAAAGTAAAATCTGTAATTGAGCTTTGACATACCTCATCGTCGTCGAATGCCATGAAGCACAAGTTGGCGGTCTCTTCCTTCTCTTCCTCGGAGGAGGATGTGTCACTATCATCCCAAGTCGCTTTCAACGCCTTCTTCTTCTTCTTCTTCTTTCCATAGTGCTTCTTCTATTGAGGGCATTCGGAGCGGATGTGTCCCGGTCTCTTGCAATCATAACATATGATTGGGTCTCTTTCTTTTTCTTTTTCCTTTTTCCAATCATTTCTCCCTCCAAACTTCTTTCTTGGGAAGGCCTTCTTTCTTCTTATGAACTTTTTGAACTTTCTTACTATTAAGGCCAAGTCTTCATCTTCACTTCCCTCTTCACTTCCACTGCTTTCTTCTTCACAATTACTTGAAATGGCCTTGAGGGCGATTGTCTTCTTCTTTGGCACATCTTCTTCATGTTGCTTCATTGTGAGCTCATGCGTCATCAATGAGCCCAATAGTTCTTCAAGTGCCAAGGTGTTGAGGTCTTTGGCTTCTACAATCGCCGTGACCTTCGCTTTCCAAGTCTTTGGCAAGGACCTGAGAATTTTTCTCATAAGTTCTGAATTAGTGTAAGATTTACCCAAATTCTTTAGACCATTAATTATATCAGTGAAGCGTGTGAACATGCATGAAATAGTTTCATTGGGTTCCATCTTAAATAATTCATATTTGTGAACTAGAATGTTCACTTTAGACTCCTTGACTTGATTAGTACCCTCATGGGTAACTTCAAGCCTATCCCATATTTCCTTGACGGAACTATAGGTGGAGACTCTATTAAACTCATTTACATCTAGAGCACAATACAACGTATTCATGGCTCTAGCATTGAGTTGAACCATCTTGCTATCATTCTCATCCCAATCCTCCTCAGGTTTGGGAACCTGAACGCCATTAACTATGTGAGACGGTTCGTGTGGTCCTTTGATTATAGCCCTCCATAAGGCATAATCTTGTGCTTGAACAAAAATTCTCATTCTAGTTTTTCAATAGGAATAATTTGTCCCATTGAAAAGTGGAGGTCTATTGGTAGCCTGCCCCTCAGCAGGAATATTGTTGAAGGGTGTTGCCATCTTGATTTTTGGCAAAGACGGTTAGGTCTTCAAGAATACACAGAGCACCTGCTCTGATACCACTTGTTGCCCAGAGATGGTCACCCAAGAGGGGGGTGAATTGGGTGTTTTAAAATTTTTAGTCTAATTAAACAATACACACAAGTGTAGGTGCAAGAATGAAAATAAAGCGGTAAGCACAATCAATCGCAAACACAGAGGTTTATAGTGGTTCGGAGCTTCCACTGCTCCTACATCCACTTCCCAAACACCTTTGGGAATTTTTCATTATAATCGGCGATTACAGTCCGGTAGTTTTTCGAGTGAACTACCCAACTCATTGTTTTAACCCGGGCTAACAACGAACCCTACAATCCCCTAATTTAAACTAGGCTTGGGACGCCTAACCCTTGTTTCAAGTCCCTTGACTGGAACAAGCACAATGTTTAAGAGTTTTACAAGAATTTAAAAGCTTCTATGAAAGCAAATAAATCAATAAAGAACAACAAAACCGGAAGAACCCTCTTTGCCGTTGAAAGCTTGGATGATGGTGGTTCTTCCGATGTGGATCACATTGGCTTGAATGCGAGATTTGATTGCCGAGTGGAAGCGAGTAGATGAGCACGAAATCAGATAAAGAAGGCTTGAATGCACTTGATTTCTCCTCTTGAAAGCACCAACTCCCTTGAGACTCTCTCTCTTTCTTCTCTCTTGAATGCTTTAGTGTTAGGTGGGTGAGAAGTTTTTTTCATGCACTTAAAAACTCCTTTTTATACTTCTGCAAGCAATAGATCCGTTAGAAACAAAAATAGAGCCGTTAGGATTAAAAAAAAACCTGCAAAAATGTGTCAGTCACGTTCCAGGCATTCCGGAGACGTCTCCGCTTGAACGAGAGACGTCTCGGCTGTATAAAAAATCCTTCGACAATGTCGGAGTCGACTCGGCGCTTTCTGGGGACGACTCCGAAGAAGAACAGCCCGATTTCTTATTTTTCTGTTTTTCTGAGAGAGCCGACTCGCATGCCTCGGGGGACGTCTCGGGATTTTTTGTGCTTTATGCGCGGGGACGACTCCGCGACGTCGGAGACGGCTCCGACATTTTCTCAACGAAAAATGGGTCCTCTGGAATCCCTGAGAGAGTCGGCTCCGCGTCCTTCGGAGACGACTCGCGCACATCCCTTGAAAACGGCCTTTCTGCCGTCTCTGAGAGAGTCGACTCTAGAAAGCCGGAAGTCGACTCCGACCCTGCGAGACGCCTCGGCAAGTGCTGGGGACGTCTCCAGACGTCCTAGCTTCTTCTCTGCGTACCGGAGACGTCTCTGGAACAAGCCGGAGACGTCTCGGCTGCCCCTGATCCGTTTTCTTCATCTCAAAAATCTTCAATAAATCCACCGAAAAATACGGGAATATGCCTTGACAATACTTAACAATATTCTTAGTTAAACACCTGAAATGCTCAAGTAAATTGTCAATATAAAGGGAATTATACTCTAGTGTTTTGTATTCATCAAAATCCATTAGGGGGTCAACAGATAATTTTGATTTAAACAAGGCCATAGAAGAAGTCAATGTCCTACTTGACAATCCATCTCCCATAAATTCTCATCCTTGGCGTATCCGATATGAACCTCTTCCTACCCTTTCTAGTACGCCACAGTGCCCCTCCATCGAGTCCCCTCCCAAACTTGAGTTAAAGCCACTTCTGCTAACCCTTAAGTATGCTTTTTTAGGACCCGAAGATACCCTACCTGTAATCATCGCAACTGACCTGTCTGACAAACAGGAGAGTCAACTTTTGAGTGTACTCGGAGAACACAAACATGCAATTGGATGGTCCGTGACTGATCTGAAGGGGATTGACCCATCCATTTGCATGCATCGCATTCACCTAGAAGAAGATGCAAAACCGACCCGTGAAATGCAAAGGAGACTCAACCCTAACATGAAAGAGGTGGTCAAGAAAGAAGTAGTAAAGTTGCTAGATGCCGGAATAATTTACCCTATCTCTGATAGCAACTGGGTGAGTCCAACTCAAGTAGTACTAAAGAAGTCGGGCATTACTGTGGTTGAAAATGCAGAAGGAGAGTTGATGCCCACACGCACGACCACTAGCTGGCGTGTTTGCATTGACTATAGAAAGTTAAACTCCATGACTAGGAAGGATCATTTTTCTTTGCCTTTTATTGACCAAATATTTGAAAGGTTAGCCAGTCAGGATTTCTACTGTTTCTTAGATGGTTATTCTGGATATAACCAAGTGGCCGTGTATCCCGATGATCAAGAGAAAGCCACTTTCACATGTCCATTTGGGACATTTGCGTAGAGAAGAATGCCATTTAGACTCTGCAATGCACCTGCGATATTTCAACGATGCATGATGGCAATTTTTTCTGACATGGTAGAAAAATTTCTGGAGGTATTCATGGATGATTTTTCAGTTTTTGGCCCCTCATTCGATGATTGTCTCAATAATTTAGTACTGGTTCTAAAAAGATGTAAGGAGACCAATCTAATACTAAGTTGGGAAAAGAGCCATTTTATGGTTCAAGAGGGTATAGTCTTGGGACACATTGTATCAAAAAGAGGTATTGAGGTAGATAAAGCAAAAGTTGATCTTATTTCTAATCTTCCTCCACCCAAATCTGTGAAACAAATCCGTTCTTTTCTTGGCCATGCTGGTTTTTACCGTCGCTTCATTAAAGACTTCAACAAAATCTCTAGGCCCTTGTGCAATCTCCTTGCCAAGGATACACCCTTTGTCTTTGATGAAGCATGTAAAGAGACCTTTGAAAAACTCCGATCTAAGTTGTCTACAGCACATGTCATACAACCTCCCAATTGGATCCTTCCATTTGAACTTATGTGTGATGCTTCTGACTATGCCATTGGGGTGGTTTTAGGGCAACGGCTAGATAAGTTACCTCATGTCATCTACTATGCTAGTAAGACACTCTCAGATGCGCAATTGAACTACACCACTATTGAGAAAGAATTACTAGCTGTAGTGTTTGCCTTGGACAAGTTTCAATCCTATCTCTTAGGATCCAAGGTTATTGTATTCACTGATCATTCTGCTCTTCGGTACCTTCTTTCAAAGAAGGACACCAAGCCTCGTCTAATTCGATGGATCCTGTTGTTACAGGAATTTAATCTAGAAATTCGTGATAAGAAAGGCACCACAAATGTTGTAGCAGACCATTTATCTAGAATCCTTCTCGAGCCTCCTCATAATATTTCACCACTTCATGACTCCTTTCCAGATGAACAATTGTTTGAGGTACAACAAGTGAAAACACCATGGTTTGCCAACATAGTGAACTATCTTGCCATAGGACAAATTTTCGATCATTGGTCCAAGCAGGACAAGGATCGGTTCTTTTCGCAAGTCAGGTTCTACTTTTAGGATGACCCCGATCTGTTTAAATACTGCTCTGTTCAAGTAATCCGTCGATGTGTGCCTGAATGTGAATTTCAGAGTATTCTTAATTTTTGTCATACCCAAGCCTGCGGAGGACATTTTGGGGGTAGAAAAACTGCAGCTAAGGTCTTACAAAGTGGATTTTATTGGCCCTCATTGTTCAAAAATGCTCACAAATTTTGCCAGACTTATGAGCGATGTCAACGAATGGGTACAATCACCCGTAGAGATATGATGCCACTTAACCCCATTTTAATTGTAGAAATTTTCGATGTCTGGGGTATTGACTTCATGGGCCTTTTTCCGCATTCTTTTGGTTTTGAGTACATTCTTGTCGGGGTAGATTATGTTTCAAAGTGGGTAGAAGCTATTGCCACTAGGACTAATGATCATAAGGTTGTGATTAAGTTTTTACAAACAAGTATATTTAGTCGCTTTGGCACACCCCGAGCTATCATTAGTGATGGGGGATCACATTTCTGCAACCAGTCTTTTGAGGCTTTGGTTCGCAAGTATTCAATCACCCACAAAGTTGCCACCCCGTACCATCCCCAAACAAGCGGGCAAGTTGAAGTTTCCAATAGGGAGATAAAACACATCTTAGAGAAAACAATACGCCCTGATAGAAAAGATTGGTCTCAAAGATTCAACGATTCTCTCTGAGCTTATCGTACTGCCTATAAGACTCCTATTAGCATGTCTCCTTATCGACTGATTTTTGGAAAAGCTTGCCACTTACCCGTAGAACTCGAACATAGAGCTTTTTGGGCCATTAAAAAGTTCAACTTTGATATGGCAGCAGCTGGTTCTAATCGGAAACTTCAACTGAACGAGCTTGAAGAGTTACGAAATGAGGCGTATGAAAATGCCAAAATATACAAGGCAAGAACTAAGGCTTTTCATGACAAATACATTAACCGTAAGTCTTTCGAGCCTAATCAAAAGGTTTGGCTATTCAATTCTAAATTGCGTCTCTTCCCTAGTAAACTTCGCTCTAGGTGGGATGGTCCTTTTTTAGTTAGGAAGGTTTTTCCTCATGGTGCGGTAGAAATTCAGAACATTAGTGATGATCGTGTCCTAAATGTCAATGGTTAAAGATTGAAACCTTACATAGAGTGTATTGCAGATGGACAGTTGATTGAATCCCTTGATTTAATGGATCCTATTTATCAGAATAATTAACGATGCACTGCATCTGGCTGAAGACGTTAAACTTAGCGCTTGTTGGGAGGCAACCCAATTTGCATAAGTTATTTTTGCACATTTTCTTGTTGCATTTTTTCACATTTTTGAAGAAATTTTTCACATTTTTGTATTTTTAAATAATCTCAAAAAAAAACGTAATTTCTATGTTTTAGTGCTAAAATGATAAACACACGAAGTATATAAAATCTAAAAAGCCCAATAACTAGTCAGGAGTAAGTCAATTTGAGTTCTTTTTATTAAAAGTTCTTTTAGCGAGTTGTAAGATAATTTTTACTTTGAAATTTCACAACACACATGGCCTACACTTCTAAGGATTAGGTTCAACATTATGTTGTTAAGTCTGGTAGCAACCTTGAGTCCTGATGAATCATACTTATCTAATTCACTTTTATCTCAAAAAAAAAAAGTAAATTTAGTCAGGTACATCGAAAAGGGCTACCTATTGTCAAAGGTCAGCGGGCTTGTGATAATGAACCCGAGCATAGGTCCGTAGGGGAGTCTTGATTCCCAGCACCTTATGCCATCTGGCGTGGGAGTGTTGACTAAATGCTCGTTACATAGAGGAATCATTACAAGAGTAAAAGTGAAATATTTATACAAAATAATAATAATAAAAAACAAACAAAAAAAAAAGAAAAAGAGAAAATAATATTGACCTTGGAAAAGACGATAGTGTGAAAGCCATCATTGTAAAAATTCGAGTAAACTGGAATATTACAGATAAAGCCTATGAGGTATTAAAGTAAACATCCACAACTCTCGAAATCCTGCAAGATAGGATGATTTTGAATCAGTGATTGGGTCTTATCTGACCAATTCTTAGAAACTACTAGCTTTAGCAGTATTTTGGGGAATCTAAAGTCTTAGCTTGTGTATAGTCCAAATATCACCAAACACCTAAGTATAAATAAATCTTACAACTTCCTAACGGAAACTTAATAACTTTAACTTAAGTTGCATAATGACTTAGGAGTCGGGCTGACTTTGTAATTAAAACTTTGTGTGATTTTGAAAATTCTAGCACTTATGCATTTGAAATTAGATTTTATAAAACAATAAACTCTTTGAGTAGAGACAACAGTTTGTGGGTATCTGAGCCGGAAACCCTCACGAAACAAAACTCGTCTACTAGGGCCACCTAGGGGTTTAAAGCCTTATTGCATATGGTAAATGCAATCGCGATTCCTGCGAAAGTGAGTTAGTTTTTTTTATTTTGCTCGAGGACTAGCAAAATTTAGGTTGGGGGGGTGTGGTAAGTACTAAATAATGCATAAATTAATATCTTATTCATAACACTTATCATTATTTTAATTCATATATTTTGTAAATTCAATTAAAAGATGTGTTACCCTCATCATTACATTTTAATAAATTATTAGGTAATTCGAGTTTGGTTTAATTATTTTGGTCGAGTCTAATGTATGCAGGTTGATCCGAACTCATTTGGGATTCGAACTCATTTGGGAAAAATCCTGAACCCAAATGTATGCACCCTGTAAATCAGATCTTTTCATATTCCAATTTGGTCGTTCATCCCAACTCCCTTATTTCTTTCCCAACATTGGGCTCAACAACCGACTCCCTTATTCATGCCTTGCCAAGTCCATCTCACGTCCATCATCCCGAATAGTTTCCTTTCACGAATCCGAATTTCGTGCGTCCCAAACCGAGTCTCTTCCACTTCAAAAAAATATAAATAATAACACTCCAGCCGTGTGCATGCCATTCGGACCTAGGAATAGAGCAGTGTCCACGGAATGCCTCCCAGCAAATCCAGACTCTTCCACATCCTCCCGTGTCCCACGAACAAAACCAATCCAGCTAAAGCCGCATCCATTCCGGGATCCACCGCATATGAAGTCTCGTTTCCAAACTCCTTCCAAGTTAATCCTTATCCCCTGCATCCCAGCAGAACAGAGTTCATCCACGGGATGAATCCAAATCCCAGCATCCGCGATTCAAGGATTATCTCTCAGCTCATTTTCCTCGCGTCTGGAAGCCATAGCCATCCGAGATCTTCTTCACACCTCAACCGCATCTGAGTATCCCATCTTTTTCCGGATTCCTTCCGTCCGCATTCAACCTCCGAGATCCACTCAACGTCCACAGCCTTCTCTTGCTTCGGAACAGAGCCGAGACCCATTCCATCATCCACAGATGAATCCCAGCGTCCCACAATCAGCCAATCGTGTTTGATCCCAGCCATTGTTTCGCGTCCAAGCTCCCTCCACATCCACTCGCATTCAACCATTCTATTTCTTCCTCCCGTTCGGAACCAAGTCCCAGATCTCACACAATCCACATCCTCCCCTGTTTCGGAAACAGAACAGAGTATCAGCCTATTCACGCTCATTCCAGCCGACCGAATCCAATTCCAACGTTCCTCCCAGCGTTCTAGATTGATTTCATGGATTATCTCCCAGATCTCCTCTTCCTATCAAATCCAGCACTCCATCCTATTCTCTCCATCCACCCACGCCTTCCCTGTTTCACGAGCTTCATCTCCCAGCCTTGCATCATTATCTCTTCTTCGGAACAGAATCCCAATAACCATCTTCCCAGCTTCAACCGTATTCATCTTCCCATCGACCTACGCTCCCACTTTCATCCCGTTCGGATTGGAGATAAACTCAAATCCCATCTCTCTCCGTGTCTGGAAGCTAACAGCAATCAATTCCTCTGCTCCATGATGAGAGCACAAAAGTGCAATCGTCAGACCATTTTAATCAGTATTTTAGCTAATCATTAAAAATAAAATTAACTAATTAATGTTTTATTCGTGCAAGCATCCCACGTTCCATGTCCAGGTTCAACCGAGTCCCAGCTGCATCTAACTTCTCTTAATTCCCACAGCCATCACCCTGATGGAGTCAAGTCACTGCCGACTGCCATCCCACTGTTGTTTCAGCCCAACCGAGATTCTGGCTCCCAATCGCGCGTATCAGCGTATCAGACATTGATTCTGCAATCAGCCCGTCGTCCGCATCGCAGCGCCCGCATCCCCAGCGTGCCAGCCAGTAGCAAACATCCTAGGGTCTCCAAATCAACCGCGTGCCAGATCCCATGCGAAAGAAGGGGAGAAGAAAGGATTCACCAGCCACCGTCCCCACCTTCCGCATGCGTCCCAAATCCATTCCGTGATCCCAGCGCCTCACAGCCAGCCATTCACGAAGCTTCCAATTCGGCCATCCTCCCTTCCGCTCCAGCCGTGAAGCTTCCAAGATCTCTTCCGTGCCCCAGCAATCGGATCCCCCAAGCATCTTCTGTGATCACGTTCCGGCTCCCCATCCCAGCAATCCGGATCACGCGTGATCCCAACATCTCAGCCTTCCCGCGATCCACGCGCCTCCTTCCTTCCACGACTGGTCCAGCCTCCACCGTGGCCATGATCGGATTCTCCCCAAGATCTCAGCTTCTAGCCGGATCAATCTTCCCGAGTCCCTGTTCCTTCCACATTCTCCGCGATCCATCCCGTGATGCACTCCCGCAGCTCTTCCGCGATCAAGACTGCAGCCCCTCCTCCTCAGCGCGCGTCTCCACCTTCCGCTTTCAACGCCAGCATCACGCATCCGTGAATGGCGTCCAACCTTCCGCATGCGTCCCCCTCTTCCCATTTTCCTCTGTTTCCTCAGTTGTCCTTCCGCCGATGATTCAGCCATCCATGCTTGCTGTGGCACTATAAGAGGACGTGGTGGCCGGCTGGTTCATGGAGGACGGGCGGAGAAGAGGAAAAGAAACAGTGGATGAAGGTGTGCTCGGTTGGGGGTGGTGGCTGACTGGTCGAAGGAAGAAGAAGGAGTTTGGCTCCTTCGGTTTGTCCAAAGAAACAGGGGAACAGGCGGGTCCAAGGAAGAAGAAGGCTCGGCTACTTCGGTCCACAACGAAAAAAAAAAAACAAACAGGGGAGGCCCTGTTTTCCGAGAAGAAGAAAGAAAGAAATTCTATTTTAATGTTTTTTTTCTTTTGTTTAAGTGTTTAACCGAGTTACTTGTTCCTTGTTCTTTATATTTTATTTTATTTTTTATATTTTTCATTTCTTTCTTACTCTTGTAAGCACTTGTCCTTTTATGCAATCCATAAATTTATGCAATCTATATTCCAGTCTGCAATTTTTCTAGTACTATTTTCATCCAATTTATGTTAAAGCTTTAATTTCTATTGTTTTTAATTTCTGTATTTTCAAGTTTCGCTCTTCAACTTCTGTAATTTTTCTTTTTATGCAATACAATTAAATCTTCCTTCATGCAATTTGTGTTCGCTTCAATCTTCTTATTTTATCCATTTTAATTTATGCCAAAACTCTTCTTTGATTAATTAAATAAATGCTTTTTGAATTTAAATACCTGTCTTTTAGTTAATTTCAATAAAAAAAAATATTCTCCGGTAGACTAGAGAATCCATCAACATCCTCAAAATAATGTTTTTCTTCTATCATTCAAAAATCGATTTTGAATCCGAATGAACGTTCTAATTTTTATGCAACTCCAATCGTCTCCCTGTGGATCGACCTTTTACAACCGCTATTCTTCGAGTAGAACAGGTAAGAGCAGAATTTAAATTCAACTTTTGTTCGTCGGCTCTAACAACGATCTGTCTAGCATATTTTTAGTTAAACAGAAATCGGACGAACAAAATTTTGGCGCCGTTGCCGGGGAGGCAAATCGAGAAGCAAGAACGATCACGAAGATCAAATTAGATTTTGGATGCCCGGAGTGAACGCACTCCGGTAGTAAGTTTTTATTTTTATTATTTTGATTATTTTCAGTTAATAATTTCATAGTTATTAAATTCTGAAATTTGAAATTCGAAAAAAAATTCAAAAAAAATAAAATATAAAAAATATTTCAAAATTCAAAAATTTAAAAATTTAAATTCAAAATTTGAATTCTGAAATTCGAAATTTGAAATTTAAATTTAAATTTAAAAGAAAAAAATATATAAAAAAATTTAAAAAAAAATAAAAAAAAATTCAAAAAAAAAATCTATATTATTTTTGCTAGTAATTGATAAGGCGCAATTTTCCGAGGTTATCATACCTCTATTGGGACTCCTGACGGAGTAATCTCCAGAGCTTATTCCACGGGCATTCGGAGATTGACTGACGCATAAGGATTGCGTTTAGTTTACATTCGAGATATTGTTATATAAAAATAATAAAAAAAATAATTAAAATAAGAAAATAAAAAATAGTAAAAAAAATGCTTGCTCATTTAATCAGTTCAACCTAATGACATTGCATAAACTTTAAAAAATTATTAATTATTTGCTGCATTTAGTATTAAGCATTTGCATATAGTAATTAAGGGCAAAACCCATTGAAAAGATAAGGTCGGAAAGTCATTATCTGTCCTTAGCCCAAAAATCACCACCTTGCATACTTATCCTAAGCCAAATTAAATTAAAATCAAATTAGACGTTGGCCTTAGGGTTTTCGAGCTCAATTAGGCTCTTGGAAAGAAGCGGCTGAAAGCCACTCCAGTGAAAATTTAGTAATTGGTGATGTCTAGAAAAGTTTTACAACAGTGAGAACTGTTACGGGTATTGTGGTATCGGTGTATCCCTTCTAGCACCACCACACACCCGGGACTTTCCTGGTCACTGATTACTGGATTGCTTAACTGGTAAGCTCAAGCTTAATCAGAAAGGGAGATTAGGAGCTGTCTAATCTAGGAGAGAATTTCAGAAACTTTTTAACCTGATACATCTCTGTGCAACTAGATTTAAGAAACTACTAAACCTCACTTAGTTCTAAGACTAATAGGGTCAAATTGTTGTGTGGTGTTGGTTGTGGTCATCTGTGTCTAGCCCTTCTCTTCTTTTAGGATTTCGTTCATTGTAGGAGTCAAATCTAATGAAGTGTTGATAATGTATGCATGGTAGAAGGTCATTAAGGGATAAGTTAACCCCATTTGATCCCGAGATTGACAGAACTTTTCATCACAACTTGCGAACTGTAAACCAACTGTCAATCTCTACAATGGGTGAACACATTAGAACTTTGAATGAGTTATTCGCACCCGCATCCGCTAGTCCCCCTACTTGCATAGTATTACCAATTAATAATGCAGCCCAATTCGAGATTCGGGCTGCAACAATAAACATGTTACCCAAGTTTCATGGGTTCGAGAGTGAACAACCCTACATTCATCTAAACAAATTTTTGACAATCTGTCAAACGTTTAGAAATCAAAATTTAGATGAAGAGGGTATTAAATTAAGGTTATTTCCCATAACTTTAGAGGATCGTGCTGCTGCTTGGCTGTATTCCCTAGCTTCAAATTCCATCACATCATGGGAACAACTATCTAGGAAATTCATGGCTAAGTTCTATCCCATGGTGAAGACTGAAAAAATTAAGGATGCCATCAGAACTTTTAGAGAAAAATCTGAGGAGGAATTTTCCCAACTTTGGGAAAGATTCCATAATCTTTTGGTCAAGTGCCCCCACCATGGGCTTGACAAGGCTGATCTAGTACATTTCTTTTATAAAGGACTACCCCCGGCACATAGAAACATGATCGAGTCCATGCACAAAGGTAGGTTCATGGACCAAACCCCGGATCAAGCCTATGAATTTCTTGTTGACTTAGCCGAGAACGCCCAAAATTGGAGTAGCTATGGTGAGGAAGTAAATAGAGATGAGTTCGGATCTAGAAAACCAGG
Source organism: Phoenix dactylifera (assembly GCF_051530095.1). Taxonomy (NCBI): domain Eukaryota; kingdom Viridiplantae; phylum Streptophyta; class Magnoliopsida; order Arecales; family Arecaceae; genus Phoenix; species Phoenix dactylifera. The sequence goes on along the minus strand of NC_143204.1, from coordinate 9,794,453 downwards.
TAATTATGAAATGAAAGCAGACTGTAATAACCCCAAATTTTTTTTTATATAAAAAGGGGATAGAATAGTCCTTTAAAACTGATATAAGGGGTAAAATTGGAAGGAATCAAAAGTTAATGGCATAATAGTAGATGCGTTGAAGTGTTAGGGGCAAAATGGGAAGGAATCAAAAGATAATGGCATAATTGCAGATATATCGAAGTGGCAAGGGCAAAATGGAAATTTAATAATATTAAATAAAGGGTGAATAGTGCTTTGATGTGATTTAAAGGGGGGTTTACTGTGGCTTTTGGAATGAAACCGAGAGACAGAGAGGGGGAGTCTCAGGCGTGAAACAGAGAGGAAAGAAAAAAAAAGAAAAAGAGAAGAAGAAGAAGAAGAAAGAAGAAGAGGAAGGGGATTCGAGGAGGAAAGGGATCCCGGTTGCACTTCCAGCTGAAGGAAAAAACGTAGGTCTCCTTCTCCTCTACGCAAGGACCCAAGTTTCACAAAAAGAAAAAGGTAAATACCCGTCCCTACCCAGTATTTTAAATAATTTATGCTATAGAAAGGGTAGATGACAGTTGTAGAGGGTGTTAAAAGAGAAAGAATCGGATTTCGACAAATTTTTTCGGCACTACGGAAAAATTGTGTCGAAGTCCCAACTTCGGTGAATTATTTTGGAGGTCAATCGGCCTCCGATGGAGATGCATATTACCATTTTGGAAACCCCTATGAGTGTAGAACATTGGGTATAAATTTCATAAAAATTGGAGTTCAGAAAGTGGATCAAAATCGGGATGAAGTGACCCACTATCGGTCCGGATTACTGTTCATCCGAGATAAAAAGGATGAAAAAAGTGGTGTTGGGTCGACTCAAAGTAAGCCGGAGTCGACTCAGGGCTGAGTGAGGTCGACCCAAGTCTGGTAGGGTCGACTTGTTGGGAACCCGCCCATGCCGCTGATATTTCAAAAATTTTTCAGATGGCAGCGGAATCGGCATGCACGAGTTCGACGTTCATCGCATGAACGTTGTTTCGAGACCTTTCGTAATTAGGTAAGAATTAAAACTTTTAAAACTAATAGGAAGATCAAATCTTCACCTTGCGCGGGTAGATGATCACCGCAAATCTGAATTCGTGGTTTTGGAAGAGGGTTCGTTTGAAGCCGTTCAAACGTCCGGCCTCTACGGGTATCCACACGAAGTAGAGAACCGATCAAAGCTTTCTTGTCTTCCCGGGGTGCTAGCTCCCTTGCAAAGACTTCTTTTGATGGCTGATCTCCTCTCTTTCAATCAACCCTTGATTGTGCTTGAGAGGAGGAAGAGGAAGAAGGAACTCAAGGAAGAAGAACACAGCTTCTGCAGCCTTCTTTCTTTTCCCCGCGTTGGAAGAAGGATTGGAGGAAGAGGAGGCGGACAAGGCTCTCTTCTTTTTCCTTCTTGTTGGCGGCTGAACCAGGGAGTTGGGAGAGGGTGGCGGCAGCAAGGAGAAGAGGATTCAATTTCTTAGGGCGCCGGCCCCTAGTCCTCCTTATAAAGGGATTGGAGCTCCTAACTTTTAGGAGTTCCAATGACAACTTGCCTAAGAAGGGGGGGCGCCGGCCCTAGCTTCTTCATGTCGCCCTAGCCAAGTGAGAGGGGCTGGTGTCCCTCTTACTTGGTTAACCTAATCCTCTTCCAAAGAGGATTAGGTGCCTCTCTCATGGTTTAATCCCAATCCAATTAGGATTAGCCAAATTTGGTTCAATCTACGCTAGTCCTAATCCAATTAGGACTTGAATGAATCATGACTCAATTGAACTCTTCAATCCTAATCCTATTAGGAGTCATGTTGATTCATTAGATTAATAATTAATTTAGACTTAAAGAATCCTAATCTAATTAGGATGTATTTAATTTTAGTCCTAATCCAATTAGGACTCTTATTTGAATCCGAAGTCCTAATCCAATTAGGATTTCTAGGAATCCTACTCCAAGTAGGAATCCAATTCAAAATTCAAAATTCCTAATCTCATTAGGATTGTAAGAATCCTATTCTAAGTAGGAATTCCAGTCCTACTCCAACTAGGATTCCCAGCCCTAATCCAATTAGGACTCTAGGAATCCTACCCGAAGTAGGATTTGTGTTTAAGTCTAATTAATTAATTCCCTTTGTTCACTTCTTCAACTTCTATCAATCAAATTGATTTCTTTGTGATTCCTAATCACGATTTCAACCATCGGATCGGTCAATACTTCTAGTGTGTGTGACCCCATAGGTTCTATTCTGACTGGTAGTGAGATATATTGTGATCTCTATCACTATATCATTGAAAACTCCTTTCAATGGGTTGGAACGATTCCAACTCAACTCATTAGAGTTTATCGATCATCAAGATAATCCCTACGAGTCCCACCATCCACCAGTGACACCTAGCAGCATGTAGTGGCTACCCAGCAGAATGGAATGATGAACCTCTAGGTGCAGTTAACATGTGATACAGTCCTACTATCGTGGATCCCTACAGGACGGAGGTCATGGACAACTCGTCAAACCCCATCGTCTGTCATATGTCAAGATTTATTCGACTTGAGTTCGATAGTGGAAAACTCTTTTTCCACTTTATATTACTGCCCTGGCCAAGGTCTTAGAACTCAGTCTAACAAATCACATGGGATCACTCCTCTTCTATCAAGGTCGATAGATTCCTTATAGGTGCATACCCTACTCCTACAGTGAACTTACTGCAGCCAATCTACACTGCATGGACCCATATGGCTAGAGACCATGTATGTGTGCAGTCAAACTACAATAACCTCACTGTGAGTAGCCGAAGCACCGCAGGTCAAAGGACCAGTCACACTACTGCAACATCAAGCAAGTCACTGACGAGTGGATAGACATCCAAGTGACTTCTTGTCTTGGTCACGCTCAGTACCCTTGTTCTCTAACAAGCACCTGCACTATCACTTCAGTGTCCCTACACTGTGGACTCAAGTCTCGTCCATCCAGAAGGAAAGTGATCTATGCACTGATCGGATCGATCACCGTCCTCGTGATGTTCCATTTATCAGGAGCATTTAGAAATTAATCACCAATGATACATGGCTCAAATTCTCAACTCTTGAGAATATGTATCATCATCTTATTAATTTCTTGGACGATTCATAGACACATAAACAATATGAATGAAAAGATGCCTTTTATTTATTCAATAATAAATAGTCAAGTACAAAATTATGTCCCTAGAATCAACAATGTGTCAGCCAAATTGGCTTCTAGGGCATACATCTAACAATCTCCCACTTGCACTAAAGCCAATTGGTCATATATCTTAGGCCCATCTTCTCAAGGTGGGCTTCAGTCTTTTGCTGACTCAGCTGCTTAGTGAACGGGTCTGCCACGTTATCCGCGGAGTCTACTCTCTGCACCTCTACATATTTCTTCTCCACATAGTCGCGTATGAGGTGAAAGCGCCGCTCTATATGCTTAGACTTCTGATGAGACCTTGGCTCCTTAGCAAGGGCTATGGCGCCATTATTATCGCAGTAGAGTGTCATGGCATCTGATGTCATCACATCCAACTCTGCAATGAATTTCTTGAACCAGAAGCCTTCCTTAGCAGCTTCAGAGGCGGCGATGTATTCAGCTTCCATAGTAGAATCAGCAATGATCGGTTGTTTAGAACTCTTCCAATTCACCGCACCACCATTGCACAAGAACACATATCCAGATGTTGACTTCCTGTCATCGACATCAGTCATGAAGTCTGAATCTGTGTACCCTTCTACCTTTAACTCTGATGATCCTCCAAAAACCAAGAATAAATCTTTAGTTCTTCTCAAGTACTTAAGAATATTCTTCACAGCTGTCCAGTGTTCTTCACCTGGATTCGACTGATATCTGCTTGTGACACTCACAGCAAGAGCTATATCAGGTCGTGTACATAGCATGGCATACATGAGGCTTCCTATTGCCGATGCATAAGGAATCTTGCTCATGCGTTGAATCTCTTCAGATGTGTTGGGGCACATCTTCTTGGAGAGATGAATTCCATGCCTTAGGGGTAAGAGACCCCTCTTGGAGTTTTCCATGCTGAACCTCTTCAGCACCTCCTCTATGTACATTTTCTGTGACAGGCCAAGCATCCTTTTAGATCTATCTCTATAGACCTTTATTCCCAAAATATAGGATGCTTCCCCAAGGTCTTTCATGGAGAATTCTTTTGACAACCAGACCTTGACCGAGGTTAGCATGGGAATATCATTCCCAATCTGGAGAATGTCATCTACGTACAGTACGAGAAAAACGACAGCACTCCCACTAACCTTTTTGTAAACACATGGTTCCTCTTCGTTTTTGATGAAATCAAACGTTTTGATTGCATCATCGAAACGAGGGTTCCAACTCCGAGAGGCTTGCTTTAGTCCATAGATGGACCTTTGCAGCTTGCAGACCTTGTGATCTCCATCACTAGAAGTGAAACCCAAAGGCTGTTCCATATAGATATCTTCATCAAGATATCCATTCAGGAAAGCAGTTTTCACATCCATCTGCCAGATTTCATAATCATGAAATGCTGCAATGGCAAGCAATGTTCGGATGGATTTTAGCATGGCTACAGGTGAAAAGGTCTCCTGATAGTCAATGCCTTCGCGCTGACTATACCCTTTCGCCACAAGCCTTGCCTTATAGGTCTCTACCTCTCCATCCGAACCTATCTTTCTTTTGTAGATCCATTTGCATCCAATAGGTACAATACCTTCTGGTGGGTCTACTAAGGTCCAGACTTGGTTGGAATGCATGGAGTCTATCTCTGACTTCATAGCTTCCAGCCATTTCTCGGAATCGATATCAGATATCGCCTCGTTGTAGGTTTTGGGATCCTGTATGTGATCCCTATCTCCCACCAGGAACATTTCCTCGGTATCCTCTTCTAGTATACCTAAGTATCTATCGGGAGGATGGGAGACCCTACTAGATCTACGAGGTGGTCGAGGGACATCGTGTACTGGCTCTGTATGAATGGGTTCAATAGGATCCATGACTCGTTGCTTTTCAGAGACTTTCTCTTCAAGCTCAATTTTCCTCCCACTGCCTCTATCAAGGATAAACTGATTTTCCAAGAAGATGGCATGACGGCTCACAAACACATTGTGATCCTCTGAGACGTAAAAATTGTATCCTAATGACTCTTTAGGATATCCTATAAAACGAGCACTTATGGTCCTAGCCTCTAACTTGTCCGCATGTAGTCTCTTGACGTGGGCCGGACATCCCCAAATCTTGAGATGACCCAGACTTGGTTTCTTACCATGCCATATCTCATACGGTGTGGTAGGAACGGATTTAGAGGAAACTCTATTCAATAAATAAATCGCTGTGAGTAAGGCATCTCCCCAAAGGAACATAGGTAAATCAGTGAAGCTCATCATGGACCTGACCATATCCAATAGGGTCCGATTCCTCCTCTCTGACACCCCGTTGAGTTGAGGTGTACCCGGAGGTGTCCATTGTGAGACTATGCCGTTTTCTTTGAGATAGTCCCGGAATTCTCCACTAAGGTATTCTCCTCCTCGATCTGATCGAAGAGCCTTAAGAGGTTTTCCAGTTTGTTTTTCTACTTCATTCTTGAACTCTTTGAACTTTTCAAAGGATTCAGACTTGTGTCTCATAAGATACACATACCCATACCGTGAATAATCATCGGTAAAGGTAATGAAGTAAGAATAACGTCCCCTGGCTAGCACATCGAATGGGCCACATACATCTGTATGTACTAGGGTAAGTATTTCAGTGGTCCTCTCCCCATGTCCTACAAAGGGCAGTCTAGCCATTTTTCCTTGAAGACAGGACTCGCAAACTGGATATGACTCGGAAGTCAATGAGCCGAGAAGCCCATCTTTATCCATTTTGTTCATCCTATCCTCTCTAATATGGCCAAGTCTTAGGTGCCACAAATATCTTTGGTTTATCTCATCTCTGGATCTTTTGGATCCTTTGGCACTCACATCTTGCTCGGTAACATTCACAGATGCATCCATATGTAAATGATAGAGACTGTCAATCATGAAACCACGTGCGACTATTTTATTTCTCAAATAAATAGAACAGCAGTCTTTGTCAAATGTAAAAACATGACCTTCCTGTGCTAGACAAGAGACAGAAATCAAATTTCTGCTAGCAGCAGGTACATAATAGCAGTCTCTAAGTATTAAACTAAATCCAGACGGTAGTCGCAGATGGTAGGTGCCCACAGCCACAGCAGCAACTTTTGCCCCGTTGCCAACCCGAAGGGTTACCGCACCTTCCGCCAGCCTTCTACTTTCCTTTAGACCCTGCATGGTAGTGCACAAATGAGCACTAGAACCAGAATCTATAACCCAACTAGAAGTAGAAGAAACCGTTAGATTAGTTTCAAATATGAGCAAGTCTATACCTTCTGAAGGTATGTCACCTTTCTTGTTCTTCAGGCTCTCGAGGTATGAAGGACAGTTTCTCTTCCAGTGGCCTTCGACATTGCAGTGGAAACATTTTCCTTTGTCGTTAGCCTTTTTCTTTTGAACTTCCTTCTTGGGCTTCTTGTCTTTCTTCTGCTTCTTAGCAGGCTTCTTTTTCTTCCAAGTAGACTTTCTCTTGGAACCAGAAGTCAACTCAGCAGCAAAGACATTGCCCCTTGAACCTTTCAAGGCTCCCTCAGCAGTTACCAACATGTTTATGAGTTCAGTCTTAGTGCATTCAATCTTATTCATGTGGTAGGTTACTATAAACTGACCAAATGAATCAGGAAGTGACTGTAGGATCAAATCCACTTGTAATTCCTTGTGCATGTCCATACCGAGCTTCTCAAGCTCCTCTAGGTCCTTGATCATGGTCAGACCGTGATCATGGACAGACTGCCCTTCGCGCATCTTCGCTTTGAAAAGCCTCTTGGACACTTCAAAACGAGCCGTGCGACTCTGCTCACCATACAACTCTTGCAGGTGTGCCAATATGTCCCTAGCAGTCTTTATATTTTCATGCTGGCATTGGAGTTCATTAGACATAGATGCCATCATATAGCATTTTACTCTAATGTCATCATCCAACCACTTTTTATGCATCTCACGCTGAACATCAGTAGGACGTGCTGGTAGTGTGGGGATATCAGAATCGAGTATATAGCCTATTTTCTCACAGTCCAAAATAATTTTGAGATTTCTAAGCCAGTCCTTGTAATTGGTTCCGGTCAGTCGGTTGGTCTCAAGAATACGGGTCAAAGGGTTTGAAGCTGACATTGTATCTGCAGAGAGTAAAGATTCTAGTTAGACTTTTGTACTTGATCCTAATCTGTTCTAAGGTCTTTTAGAACAAATGTAACTCCCACTATTTTCTCGAATTCCTCACACTCTCCTGGTAGGAAAACGGAAATCCCACACGACTAGGGTTTCTAGTGGGTACTGCGGTCCCACCAATTTACATGCCACCTCACCTAACAGTTATTGGTGACACATAGATGGATGAGTGTACAACTCTTGTACAATGCTTCTCAAGCATGTTGCAGTGTAACTTGGTCTCTAAGCCATGAAGACCTCACCTAACAGTTATTGGTCCCATTTCTTAGTTAAGTCAGACCCACCGTATAACCGTAGGAATAAAGTCGTCATTGGGTCCTCACCTAACAGTTATTGGTGCCCAACCCCACCTTTACCCTACAACATCTCATGTCTATAGAGAGGTCCAGCCCCCCGATGCAACTTGACCACTGTGTCCAGCCGAGACAAATCAACATCAGAAAGGCCTTAGCAGCTCTACTACAGTGGAAGACCTATTGACTTAATATTGGTTAATCAGGTCTTAGTGTTTACAACTTGAGCCCTTCATAAGAGGTAATCGAACAATTGGCCAGGTAAGCAGGTGGGAGGCTCCCCTTACTCAGAGAGTAAGGTTCTAATTAAGTAACCACCTTTCATGCTTTTCTAGACACCAATTAGATCAATTAATCTAATATGACTTGCTCATGTCGGTTCACTCTCGACTTGATTGAGGAGGTTTTGATTTAGGTCTCAATTGGGTTTGCTACATCACATGTAAACCTATCTACCCGACTCGCATTTACATCACATGCAAACGGCACATCACAGGCAGTTATAATCGCAGCATCAAATTAAAGCTAAACTTTAACTAGGTGATGATCATGGATTCTAATTAGGTCGTATTACAAGCACATGCATATCAATCGATCAAGTGGTCTTCAACTCTTGAATTGGTTCCAAGCCTCCTTGATTCGATCCTTGATCAACCCTTGATCCCATCGCCATCAACCGCTTGGATCACCTTTCATCTCATGCCTTTGCTTCAACTTGATCGTTGATGTACATCACATCACAGAAATACAACCAGATGTAAAATAAAATAAAAATAAATTACATCTCCTTTTAGGAGGCACGCAGGCCTCTCAAAACATCAAATAAGATGCATGCAAGCATCTGAAAAATTACATGACATCGCAGATCACATCGCAGGTCATTACATTTGATACCAAAAGGGGTTGAATCCTATGATCATCACCGTATGCAACAATTATAATTTTCAGATCTGAAAACTAACTGATTATATCATGACATAGGTCGCTGATCATGCTAATCATGATTCTAAACTTTGTAATCCCATTAACAATGCAATTAGAATCATCTTTTTATCACATAAAAATCAGCATGCAAAAAATTAGCACCCCTGAAAAATCTGCATGCAGAATTTTTCAGCATGCATGATCATTCAATTTTCAGATCTAATAAGCCTTTAGATATTTAATTCTTACCTTAATCTACGAAGCCTAGGCTCTGATACCACTGTTGGGAACCCGCCCATGCCGCTGATATTTCAAAAATTTTTCAGATGGCAGCGGAATCGGCATGCACGAGTTCGATGTTCATCGCATGAACGTTGTTTCGAGACCTTTCGTAATTAGGTAAGAATAAAAACTTCTAAAACTAATAGGAAGATCAAATCTTCACCTTGCGCGGGTAGATGATCACCGCAAATCTGAATTCGTGGTTTTGGAAGCGGGTTCGTTTGAAGCCGTTCAAACGTCCGGCTTCTACGGGTATCCACACGAAGTAGAGAACCGATCAAAGCTTTCTTGTCTTCCCGGGGTGCTAGCTCCCTTGCAAAGACTTCTTTTGATGGCTGATCTCCTCTCTTTCAATCAACCCTTGATTGTGCTTGAGAGGAGGAAGAGGAAGAAGGAACTCAAGGAAGAAGAACACAGCTTCTGCAGCCTTCTTTCTTTTCCCCGCGTTGGAAGAAGGATTGGAGGAAGAGGAGGCGGACAAGGCTCTCTTCTTTTTCCTTCTTGTTGGCGGCTGAACCAGGGAGTTGGGAGAGGGTGGCGGCAGCAAGGAGAAGAGGATTCAATTTCTTAGGGCGCCGGCCCCTAGTCCTCCTTATAAAGGGATTGGAGCTCCTAACTTTTAGGAGTTCCAATGACAACTTGCCTAAGAAGGGGGGGCGCCGGCCCTAGCTTCTTCATGTCGCCCTAGCCAAGTGAGAGGGGCTGATGTCCCTCTTACTTGGTTAACCTAATCCTCTTCCAAAGAGGATTAGGTGCCTCTCTCATGGTTTAATCCCAATCCAATTAGGATTAGCCAAATTTGGTTCAATCTACGCTAGTCCTAATCCAATTAGGACTTGAATGAATCATGACTCAATTGAACTCTTCAATCCTAATCCTATTAGGAGTCATGTTGATTCATTAGATTAATAATTAATTTAGACTTAAAGAATCCTAATCTAATTAGGATGTATTTAATTTTAGTCCTAATCCAATTAGGACTCTTATTTGAATCCGAAGTCCTAATCCAATTAGGATTTCTAGGAATCCTACTCCAAGTAGGAATCCAATTCAAAATTCAAAATTCCTAATCTCATTAGGATTGTAAGAATCCTATTCTAAGTAGGAATTCCAGTCCTACTCCAACTAGGATTCCCAGCCCTAATCCAATTAGGACTCTAGGAATCCTACCCGAAGTAGGATTTGTGTTTAAGTCTAATTAATTAATTCCCTTTGTTCACTTCTTCAACTTCTATCAATCAAATTGATTTCTTTGTGATTCCTAATCACGATTTCAACCATCGGATCGGTCAATACTTCTAGTGTGTGTGACCCCATAGGTTCTATTCTGACTGGTAGTGAGATATATTGTGATCTCTATCACTATATCATTGAAAACTCCTTTCAATGGGTTGGAACGATTCCAACTCAACTCATTAGAGTTTATCGATCATCAAGATAATCCCTACGAGTCCCACCATCCACCAGTGACACCTAGCAGCATGTAGTGGCTACCCAGCAGAATGGAATGATGAACCTCTAGGTGCAGTTAACATGTGATACAGTCCTACTATCGTGGATCCCTACAGGACGGAGGTCATGGACAACTCGTCAAACCCCATCGTCTGTCATATGTCAAGATTTATTCGACTTGAGTTCGATAGTGGAAAACTCTTTTTCCACTTTATATTACTGCCCTGGCCAAGGTCTTAGAACTCAGTCTAACAAATCACATGGGATCACTCCTCTTCTATCAAGGTCGATAGATTCCTTATAGGTGCATACCCTACTCCTACAGTGAACTTACTGCAGCCAATCTACACTGCATGGACCCATATGGCTAGAGACCATGTATGTGTGCAGTCAAACTACAATAACCTCACTGTGAGTAGCCGAAGCACCGCAGGTCAAAGGACCAGTCACACTACTGCAACATCAAGCAAGTCACTGACGAGTGGATAGACATCCAAGTGACTTCTTGTCTTGGTCACGCTCAGTACCCTTGTTCTCTAACAAGCACCTGCACTATCACTTCAGTGTCCCTACACTGTGGACTCAAGTCTCGTCCATCCAGAAGGAAAGTGATCTATGCACTGATCGGATCGATCACCGTCCTCGTGATGATCCATTGATCAGGAGCATTTAGAAATTAATCACCAATGATACATGGCTCAAATTCTCAACTCTTGAGAATATGTATCATCATCTTATTAATTTCTTGGACGATTCATAGACACATAAACAATATGAATGAAAAGATGCCTTTTATTTATTCAATAATAAATAGTCAAGTACAAAATTATGTCCCTAGAATCAACAATGTGTCAGCCAAATTGGCTTCTAGGGCATACATCTAACACGACTCTCTCAGAAAATCCCAGAGAATGGAGATTTTCGGCTCAGTGCTTGGGGTCGACTCAGGGTAAGCTGGGATCGATCCAAGCGGGGAGGGTCGACTCTCAAAGTTGGGGTCAACCCAAGATTTAGTAAAATTTTGGATTAGAAGGGATTCGATCCTTTCGCACACCTTGATCCTAACGTATTGGTCCAAGGTGTGTGTGGGATATTCTTACATCATGATTCATGTAAATTGAGGATTAATTAATATGGATAAAAGAAAAAAGGAAAGGATTTAGGGAACGGAGGAGTTAAATCAATTAAAGTTCCCTATATTATAATTGGCACGTAGATTATGGCTCTTGATACAAACCTAAATGTATTGTAAATGCATGTATCAGTTGAGCAAGGAGCTAGGGAACAAGAGGAAGAAGTTCCCCACTGCCAGCTGTAGATTTTTGGAGGCGTATCAGGGCTGTGCCAGATTGACAGGTGAGTGGGAGTCATGTACTTTGCACCATGAGCATCCTTAATTCATTTTCATGAATGTCGCCAGGTGTGAATTGATTCCACTTGAGCATACTGATTGATATTGTAGTAGATTCCTCTATAATCTTGATTCTCTATGCTTGATTATTCTGTACATGCATTTGAGGAAACATTGAGAGGAATTACGAGGGGTTGATGAATAATCATATTGGATCTGAATTGTGAAATGATTTCTTTTGTAAATTGATTTCATTTCCTCTATTTCAAAGACTTGTGAGTGGTAGCCTTGATTATACTCTTTTATGAGTAGTTAAATTAGATCTGAATTGTGAAATGATTTCTTTTGTAAATTGATTTCATTTCCTCTATTTCAAAGACTTGTGAGTGGTAGCCTTGATTATACTCTTTTATGAGTAGTTAAATTGGATCTGAATTGTGAAATAATTTCTTTTGTAAATTGATTTCATTTCCTCTATTTCAAAGACTTGTGAGTGGTAGCCTTGATTATACTCTTTTATGAGTAGTTAAATTGGATCTGAATTGTGAAATGATTTCTTTTGTAAATTGATTTCATTTTCTCTATTTCAAAGACTTGTAAGTGGTAGCCTTGATTATACTCCTTTATGAGTAATTAAATTGGATCTGAATTGTGAAATGATTTCTTTTGTAAATTGATTTCATTTCCTCTATTTCAAAGACTTGTGAGTGGTAGCCTTGATTATACTCTTTTATGAGTAGTTAAATTGGATCTGAATTGTGAAATGATTTCTTTTGTAAATTGATTTCATTTCCTCTATTTCAAAGACTTGTAAGTGGTAGCCTTGATTATACTCCTTTATGAGTAATTAAATTAGATCTAAATTGTGAAATGACTTCTTTTGTAAATTGATTTCATTTTCTCTATTTCAAAGATTTGTAGAGCCCATTTCAGTGGTATATTGAGTTGCATTGCACACCCTTGACCCCTCACTCCCAACTCTGATGTTAGTTTATGATTGGGTCGGAGTCGAGTGAGTGGTAGTCTTAATTATGCTCCTTTTTAGTAGAGTATTGGGAGGGTGCATTATGGCATTTATGCATGGCTTGGCAGTATCTGCAGGACACCTATAGTCGATGGGGTTGAACATCGGCCTTTGTGCACATAGTAGCCTTCTGGGTGGGCGGAGCCCAGTCCCTTCCTAGGGAGGACACGGCCCTAGGCGTAGGATTGGCCAGTCCTACGACTTATATTCTGCTTGCCGCCGAGCATAGTAAGACCCCGCGAGGTGCAGTATGGCTTTCCGCGGATATAGAATTCCCGCGAGGTGCCGTTTAGTATATAGATGTGAGATGGATTTCTGTTCTGGATACTGGCCGGCATCTACATTATCAGTATGGTGTCTTATCCTGCATATGCATGTGACAGTGGGGAGTTGTTGCTGGTTCGTCTGGGGCGTAAAACCCACCTCCCAACAGCTATCTAGCATTTACATTATCGATATGGTGTCTTATCCTGCATATGCATGTAACAGTAGGGAGTTGTTGCTGGTTCGCCTGGGATGTAAAATCCATCTCCCGATAGCTGTCTTGTTGATGATTCAGCCTATTGACACCTGATTTATATGATTCAGTACTATGACCTATTGAGCATATTCACGTTATCATACATACTTATTTGATTATTCTATATATGCTCCAGATGAGTTGATTGGGATTGTGATGATTTACTCCTTATTTCTTATGTTGAGTTATGTGTACCCTGTTCTTGACGACTGCTCATATGCTCTTGAGATTTCACCTCAAGCCATGATTATATCTTGTCTCATGTGCATAGTACTCTCTACTCCACTCACTGAGTATTTATATACTCACTCTCCAGTTTGATATTTTTGATTGCAGGGCAGGTATTGCATAGAGAGGAGCAGGATTAGTGGTTGCCTGCTAGCTGTGCCGCTCCATAGTATAGTATAATGTAGATAGAGGTTTATACCCTTTTGGTGTATTATAAACCTTCTGTTATATATAGTGTGTAGTTACAGTCATAGATCCTGTTGTGGATATGGGTTTGACCATGGATGGAATGGGAACCAGATTTTTATACAGATGAGTTATATGCCTGCGATGATGTATTGATATATATTGTCCAGGTTCATTATGTGACAGGTTATGTGATTGCTGCTCTGACAGGTAGTGTTGTTGTATGTAATGAGATAATCCTGACAGGTTACCATAGGAAAGGTGATCATTTTGTGCATGCATCATGCCAAAATTTTTCAGAATTTATTGATGATTGATAGGTAGTAGGGTTCTACGTGGTGGCTGGTGGCCTTATGCCTACCCGCACCCTAGGACCGTCGCAGCGGCCCGCCGGAAACGGGGCGGGGGTCGTGACAAGAAGTGGTATCAGAGCAAAGGTTAAGAAGAGTCCTGTCAGAGCAATAGGGTGAGTCAGGATTAAGTATAGGATTATACTATGGAGCTTAAGGTTTTTCTATATGTTATTTTATGAGTCATATACAATTCTGTAAAATATATTTGGAGATGAGACTTAAGAGTTCTTTTTGGCTCTACTTGAGACAAAATTGTATATCATTCAGTTTACAATCAAGATTTATATTTTGACAGAAAGTCAATTAATAAATTCGGAGGATATTGATCAGAGTTGTGTAGCGAAAGTATAGTGGATCGAATCAATTTAAATTGGTCAAAAAATATTGACTGTGATGGGAGACTAGATTTTTCAATAATGAAGATTTGTGTTAATAAGAGAAGGTGAATATTGTAGATTCTCAGATTAATTATGATATGACTATGTGATCTCTTTGATGGTTTTTGCTATTTTACTATGTTAAGAGATAATTTATGTAAACTCATCATAAATTCTTGACTGCTAGGTAGCCGTAAGCAACATGGAGGATGAAAGAGAAATAAGGGCACCTTCTCCGGACCCTGATAGCCAATCAATTTCACAAACTACTCCACACTCCATAGCAACCCAGGCAGATTTAGCAGGAGTGTACCAGTTAATAGCACAACTGCTTGAGCAACAGCAGCAGATGCAGTTAGCTGCCCAACCTGTACAGCCGATAGAATCCTATTACGAGAGGTTCCGTAGGCTGAATCCACCGATGTTTAATGGTGGGTCCGATCCCATGATAGCTGAGGCCTGGATCCGGGAACTGGAGAAAATGTATGAGTTACTTCAATTTCCCGAGGAGGTAAAAGTCAAACTAGCTATCTCCATGCTAAGGGGGAGTGCTGACTCTTGGTGGACTGCTATGGAGACAGCATATGAGGTCAATGGGGTGGCCTGGGGGGATTTTAAGAGAGTATTTTATGCTAAGTACTTTTCGGACTCAGTTAGGCAAATGAAGCAGAATGAGTTTTTATCGCTGACTCAGTCTGAGCATATGACTGTCTTGGATTATGTCAATAAGTTCGATGAGCTGGGTCGATTCTGCCCCCAGTTCATGGAGGATGATATGAGTAGAGCCAACCGGTTCGAACAAGGGCTTAGACATGAGATTAGGTCCCGGACATCTTCACAGTTAATTACCAGCTATATGGATATTTTGGACAGAGCCTTGAGAGTAGAGGCTGAATTGAAAAGATCTGATAGAGAAAGGGCTGACCTGATGAGATCCAGATCAGATAGAAGTCAGAGTGGCAGGCCATGGGATTTCAGGGGCACTCCAATTCAAGAGAAGCCCAGGGTCCGCAATTACTCTAGCAGATCCCATAGTGGAATCATCAATATCACCATAGCAGATCCCAGAGCCCGCACTTACTCTAGCAGATCCCATAGTGGGCCCTATATGAGAAGAGCGAGGGCATGTTATAGTTGTGGGCGGACTGGACACCTGGCACGTGATTGCCCATACAAGAGGAGGAATGAGCTCAGACCTCCTGTACCTGGTGACCAGAGGCCAAGAGGTAATGCTCGAGTTTTACACTGACCTACCAAGATGCTAGTGCCAATGACCGGGTGGTAACAGGTATATTACTAGTCAGCTTGATTGATCCCTCTATTTTGTTCGATTCTGGCACTACGCATTCCTTTATTTCAGTTAGTTTATCTAGATAACTACACTGCATACTTGAGGAACTAGAAGAATCATTGTGTGTTCCTACACCCCTATAGAAAACAGTAATTGTTGACATTAGTGCAAGAATTGCATAATTCAAATAGGGGTAGGAGAGTTAGTGACAAATCTTATATAACTTGACATGCAAGATTTTGACATCATTTTGGGAATAGCTTGGAGGTCTCAGTACCACACTCATATTGACTGCTACAATAAAAGAGTGATAATCTAGATACCTGAAGAACCAGGGTTCTTCTTTCAAAGCAATGCACCCGTGTAATGTAATTCATCATAACATTAATTTCTGCCCTGAAAGCTAGGAAGGCATTAGAAAAGGAGTATAAGACTTATTTAGCCTGTGTAATGGATACCTGAAAGGAGACCAAATTAGAGGATATTCCAGTAATGAATGAACACCCTGATGTTTTTTCAGAAGATCTTCCTGGTTTGCCACTGATGAGAGTACAAAAGTATAATTTTCATACTATCATAATTAATATTATAGCTGATCTTTATTAATAAAATTAATTAATTAATGCTTTATCTGTGTCTGAGTGCATGTAATTCAAAAGATCCTATAATGCTGGATTTTAGCCCAATGCCCGGTAGTTCGAGCTCAACAAATTCTTAGCGTCTCATCTGAGCCTCACGTCGCCCGTCATCCGTATGCAATCCATATCACTGTAACCACATGTTTCAGCTAGCACAAATGCCCGCATCGTGGAGCTTCTTAGCATCATCAGAACCGTCCATGTGGCTTTCCAAGCATCATGGTATCTCCTCCATGGGACCTAAATCAAACCCAAGGGACCTAAGTCAAACCGGCTCTTCAATTCAAGCCACATCTCATTCATGGTTTCGGATTCCCCTGTTTCAAGAATATTCAGCTGCATTCCTTTCTTCCCATCATTCATCTATACTCAAAACATCAACGGCAGCAAAGGGAAGAAGCCAAACCGTTTGCATTCCAGCTTTTGCGATCTCCCAAAGTCGATTCAACTTCATCCAAGCGTGCAGCGTGCGACGGAAGAGGAGGAGGCCAACAGCCATCGGGAGGAGAAGAATCCCAAGCCGAGTTCTCCACTTCTTTTCCATGAGTCTTCTTAACTTCCCAACGTCAACATCTGGAGCTTCCCAAACTTCTGCAACGTCCCAGCATTCATCAGAGTCCTTCCGTCTCCCCCGTTTCTTCTCAGCTCATCCACAAATCCAACATCAATGACTGCAGCTCAAACTTCTTCAATGATCAACCTCCCAACGCCGAAGAGTCCCAAGCATTCAAAACCAATCCGTCCGCAAGCCATCTGCCTGTGTCGCTTCCATGTTCAACGCTCCCCATCCATTCGGGTCATCCCAGCAGCGTTCCAGCTTCTCCATCCAGTAAAGGTGTCTATAAAAGGGGATTGATCTTGCATTAGTAACGGAGGAGCCATCCGGTGGAGGCAGAACCAGCCGACAGAAGAAGAGGAGAAGAGCTGACGGAAGAAGAGAGGTTAGCAGCCGACGGATCTAAGGGGAAGCCATCCGGAGCATCTTCTCTTCCAATCTAGGCAGCCGACGGGAGAGAGGAGAAGAGGACAGCTAGAGGCCAAGGGAACCAGGAAGCTCCCTCTTCCGATCTACCTTCTCAGCCGAACAAGAGAAGGAGGAGAAGCAACGGGAGGAGAAAACCCAAAGAAAGAAAACAGAGCACCCTGTTTTCTTAAGAGGAGAAAGAAAAAAAAAAGGGATTTATGTTTATTTTATTTACTATATACTAATCCTTTTTATAAAATTGCTTGCATCTCATATGGATAGCTAAATATCTTTTAGCTAAGGCTAAGGAAAAGCCTAGCATTTTCTTCATGTATTTCATTTAATCATCAATGGGATTTTAATGTTTTTGATTTAATTTATGGTGCAGAAAATTTATAGAAATTATTTCAAACTTATATATTTTCTTTGATTTGTTATTTCCCCCGGGTATAACAGATGCTTAGAAATCCCTGTAGTTTAAAATAGAATTACTGTAATGCTGCCCATAAAACTAAATCTATTTAACTGAGATAATAGATGATTTTAAGAAAAGCATGATGAAGTGCTAGGCTGAATCCTGATGCCTTAGTTATATTTTGTCAATCCGAATATTATTTAGCCTTTAGTTTTTGTTCACTGTCAAATCCCTGTGGATTCGATCTCGGACTCACCGAGAATATTACTTTGCTACACCCTATACTTGGGGTATCCTACGTTTAATTTTCCTTTTTAAAAGAGCAAGATTAAAAGCGTAGCAAGTTTTTGGCGCCGTTGCCGGGGATTTGCAACGTGCGAACGAGAACAAGGCTGCAAATTTCAACTCTTTATTTCTAGTTCTTCAATTTTTCTTTATTTTTAACACAGCTGAAATTTCAAATCTTTTCAGATTCAAGGGCGACACAAAGCAGGACCAGTAACGAGGAAGATCAAGATCACATTTTTGGATTCCCGGAGTGAACGAACTCCGGCCGTGAGTATTTAAATTAATTTTCCTGTTTTGCTCATACTAGTCCTATTTTTCCTAGATTAGAATTTTACTCTTGTTTTAAAAAATTAAAAAAATTATTATTAATTAAAATAATAAAATAATAAAAATAATAAATAAATAAAAAGAAGAAAAAAAATTTAGCTAGTTTGCTTGATCAACTATTCAAATGCAATTTAATGTCATGACATAAAATGTTAAAAATCTTCTTGATTGTTGCATATAGTATAAAGCATTTGCATAAAATAATCTAAGGGCTGAACCCATTAACAAGATAAGGTCGGGATTTCATCACTCGTCCTTAGCCCAAAAATCATCCAAGTGCATAAATTTCCTAAGCCTAATTAAAATCAACTAGACGTTGGCCCCTAAGGATAATCGAGCTCAATAGGACGGAGACCACTGAAAGTTGCACCAATTTCGCTCTATGACCCCGGTCGATGTCTAGGCAAGCTTTGTCCCTCTAAGTGATTAAAGGGAGACAGTTTCTGTTCGAGAAAAGTGGTTTTTAAGTAGGACCTTTGCTATACGCATCGTGACCCCTCCACTTACCTGGGAGCTTACCTGGTCGACTAGGTTATCAGACCGGATTGGAGGCTTAAGTGTACTCTTCAAACCAGTTAGGAGCTGTCTAGAAATTTTTAGGAAAACATTAGAAATAAGGGTGCTATGCTTTGATACTGTTTGATTGTGAATAATTTTAGTAGCAGGGTGTCAATATTCATAGCTTTAGGTAATATTCATACTCATCCAAAACTCTAAAAAATATATATATATATACAAAATAAATGAATAAATAAATAATAATAATAATAATTAAAAAAAAAAGTCGACTGGTTAATTGGTCAGTATATGCGGTTGTGGCAAAGAGATAAAACGAATAGATTATTTCGAGTTGAATCAAAAGATAAAAATTTAATTGTTCAAAATTCAAATAATCAAATGGAAGATAATGGTAGTAATCAGGGAGATAATGAATTTCAAGATGACTTACCTATTAGAACGCTTCGTGATTATCTACAATCCACTAGGACTAGTACCCCATCCTGTATGGTTATTCCTACTGCTGCGGGAGCTTTTGACATGAAACCAGAAATAATCCAATTACTTCCAAAGTTTCACGGACTTGATTCTGAAAGTCCCTATTTGCATCTGAAAGAATTTGATGAAGTATGTTCAACACTTCATTTCAATGATGTCACTGAAGAGGTAGTTAAGCTTAAGTTATTTCCTTTTTCTTTAAAGGAAAAAGCTAAGTCATGGTTACACTCCTTAAGGCCTAGGACCATAGCTACCTGGCAAGAAATGACAAGAGAATTTTTAAAAAATTCTTCCCAACACATAAAACAAACACACTTAGAAGAAATATCATGAACTTTGCACAAAAAGATGGAGAAACATTTTTTCAGTGTTGGGAAAGATTTAAGGACCTTCTCCTTGCTTGCCCACATCATGGATATGAAATTTGGAGGGTCATTAGTTTCTTTTATGATGGTTTGTCCTCCAATATGAGACAATTTGTAGAAATGATGTGTAATGGTGAATTCATGAGTAAGGAACCAAATGAAGCTTGGGATTATTTTGATCTTTTAGCAGAAAATGCACAAGCTTGGGATACAACAGATAAAAATGAAAAATCAAAAATAGCACCTAATGCAAAAGAAGGAATATATCTTATTAAAGATGATAATGATGTCAATGTAAAAATTGCTAATCTGACTAGGAAGGTTGAAGCCATGGAATTAAGCAAAGCCAATATAGGAAAAGCACAAACTATTGTTGAAAGTATATGTGGAATTTGTGAGAGTAATGCACATGTAACCAAGGATTGTCCTACAATCCCTGCTTTTCAAGAAGTGTTGCATGATCAAGCAAATTTCACCAATACTTATAAAAGACCATTTCCAGAAACATATAATCCTAGTTGGCGAAACCATCCTAACTTTAGCTGGAGACATGGACCCACTGCCAATGAATCTCAAGGAAATTCTGTTCCTACTCCTTATGTGCCACCACATAGGAAATCCCTTGAAGATACTTTGCAAACCTTCATGCAAGGGTAGACTCAAATAAATCAGAATACAATGCAATCACTCCAAGAACTTAAAAATTCTGTAGGTAGAATTGAGGCTCAACTTAATGTTAGGGAAAGAGGGACATTTCCAGCCCAACCTCAATCTAACCCAAAGGGTCAACATGAGGTCCATGAAGCAAGTTCATCCCAACCTAAATTTGAGCAAGTAAAGTCTGTCACAATCCTTTGGAGTGGAAAAATAATTAACAAAGAAATTCAAACAAAAGATGACAAACCTAAAAAATCTATTGAAAAGAATGATGAAGATGATAATGAACAAAATGATCCAATACTGCATCACAAGATAGTTGCTCCATTTCCTCAGCGCTTGCTTGCAGCTAAAAAAGGAGTACCTGATCAAGAAATTCTGGAAATCTTTAAACAAGTGAAGATTAACATTCCTCTATTAGATGCCATTAAGCAGATTCCATCTTATGCAAAATTTTTAAAAGATCTTTGTACCATAAAGCGAAAGCTTTACGTACAAAAGAAAGCTTTTCTAACTGAACAGGTGAGTGCTATTCTCAAACACAACACTCCACCTAAGTATAAAGATCCTGGTTGTCCTACCATATCTTGAATCATAGGAAATTTCAGGATACAACGAGCCCTTCTGGATTTAGGTGCTAGTGTTAACTTACTGCCCTATTCAGTTTATGAACAATTAGGACTTGGTGAACTAAAACCCACCAAGGTTACTCTCCAACTTGCTGATCGATCTATAAAGATACCAAGAGGAATAGTCGAGGATGTACTTGTCCAAGTTGATAAATTCTATTTTTCAGTCGACTTCATAGTATTAGATACCCAGCCTGTCATGAACTGTACCACTCCAATACCTGTCATTCTACGCCGCCCATTTCTAGCTACTTCTAATGCTTTGATCAACTGTCGAAATGGAATAATGAAAATGTCATTCGGGAATATGACTATAGATTTCAATATATTTAACATTTGTAAACAACCCGATAATGACAACGAAAATGATGAAATTCATGGAGTTAATCTGATCGACTCCATTGTAGAAGATGCTCTTGTCCCATCTCTTTCTTCTGATCCTTTAGAAACATGCCTAACTCATTTCGGAAATACAGATATCAACCAAAACTTTAGAGAAATCAGTGCTATATTAGATTCAGCTCCTTTGTTGGATACAGATAGGTGGAAATCTCGTTTTGAAGAATTGCCCACACGCAACAATAGTCCTCTACCATCTAGTGTTCAAGCACCTAAACTTGAGCTAAAGCCTTTGCCATCTGAGCTCAAGTACGCATACCTTGGTCAAGAAGAAACTTTTCCTGTGATCATATCATCCCAACTCGAACAAAGTCAAGAACTAAAATTATTAGAAATTCTCAAAAAGCATAAGGGAGCATTAGGCTGGACAATTGCTGATATCAAGGGAATTAGTCCCTCAATTTGCACTCATAGAATCCACTTAGAAGCTGATGCCAAACCTTCTCGTCAACCTCAACGTCGATTAAACCCAAACATGAAGGATGTGGTTAGAGCAGAAGTTCTGAAACTTCTGGATGCGGGTATGATCTACCCAATTTCAGATAGTAAATGGGTAAGTCCAACCCAAGTGGTCCCGAAAAAATCTGGTGTTACTATAGTCAAAAATGCCAACAATGAATTAGTTCCAACTAGGGTCTCCACTAGTTGGCGTGTATGCATTGACTATAGGAAACTTAATTCTGTCACTAGGAAGGATCATTTTCCTCTACCTTTTATTGATCAAATTTTAGAAAGGTTAGCAGGTCATAAATATTATTGCTTCCTAGATGGCTATTCAGGTTACAACCAAATTGCAATTGATCCTAAAGATCAGGAAAAGACCACTTTTACATGTCCTTTTGGTACATTTGCTTACAAGAGAATGCCTTTTGGATTATGTAATGCTCCTGCAACCTTCCAAAGATGCATGCTCAGTATTTTCTCCGACATGGTTGAGCGCTTTTTGGAAGTTTTCATGGATGATTTTTCGGATTTTGGCTCCTCTTTTGAAAACTGTGTGGACCATTTAAGACTAGTCTTAATTCGGTGTGAGGAGAAGAATCTAATCTTAAACTGGGAAAAGTGCCATTTCATGGTAACTAGGGGAATTGTTCTCGGGCATGTCATTTCATCTGAAGGAATTGAAGTAGACAAGGCTAAAATTGACTTAATTGCTAATTTACCCAACCCAAAAACTATCAAAGACATACGCTCATTTTTGGGTCATGCAGGATTTTATAGGAGATTCATTAAAGATTTTAGCTCAATATCTAAACCCTTATGTAATCTCCTTCAAAAGGAAACCCAATTTGTGTGGTCTGAAGAATGTCAAAAAGCTTTTGATAAACTTAAAAGCTTGCTGACCTCTGCTCCCATCATGCAACCACCTGACTGGTCACTTCCTTTTGAAATTATGTGTGATGCTAGTGAATATGCAGTTGGGGTAGTTCTAGGGCAAAGAAAAGAAAGGAAACCTTATGTTATCTACTATGCAAGTAAGACTTTAAATAGTGCACAAATGAATTACACCACTACGGAAAAAGAACTACTCGCCGTAGTATTTGCACTAGACAAATTTAGGTCTTACTTGATTGGATCCAAAATCATTATCTACACTGACCATGCTGCCCTTAAGTACCTTCTTTCAAAAAAGGATGCTAAAGCGCGTTTGCTTAGGTGGATCCTTCTGCTCCAAGAATTTTTTCTAGAAATAAGAGATAAAAAGGGGGTAGAAAATGTAGTAGCTGATCACTTGTCCCGTCTGACTCTTCCAGATTCCTTAGACAATTCACCCATAAAAGACACTTTCCCTGATGAGCAACTGTTTGAGATCACATCTTCACCCTGGTTTGCAGACATTGCAAATTTTCTAGTCACAGGTGAACTACCAAGTCATTGTAATAAACAAGACCAAAGAAAATTTTTGACTGAAATAAAAAAATTTTTCTGGGATGATCCTTATCTTTTCAAATACTGCCCAGACCAAATTATTAGGAGATGTGTACCTAATGACGAATTTATTAGTGTCATTTTCTTTTGTCATTCTGAAGCTTGCGGTGGTCATTTCTCTGCTAAGAAAACAACTGCAAAAATTTTACAGTGCGGTTTCTATTGGCCCACCTTATTTAAAGATTCCCATAACTTTTGCAAAGCTTGCGAGCGTTGTCAAAAGTTAGGTGGGATAACTCGTAGGAATATGATGCCTCTCAACCCAATTTTAATTATCGAAATATTTGATTGTTGGGGAATAGATTTTATGGGCCCATTTCCTCCTTCATTCGGAAATTTGTACATCTTAGTAGCTGTAGATTATGTCTCCAAATGGATTGAGGCAATTCCTTGCAAACATAATGACCACAAAACTGTTTTAAAATTTTTAAAAGAAAACATTCTTTCCAGATTTGGAACGCCTCGAGCCATCATCAGTGATGGGGGTTCACACTTCTGTAATAAGCCTTTTGAGGCTTTAATGCGAAAATATGGGATCAACCATAAAGTCGCCACCCCTTATCATCCACAGACAAGTGGACAAGTTGAAGTATCAAATCGATCAATTAAGAATATTCTGGAAAAAACGGTTAACCCAAATCGCAAAGACTGGTCTTTGCGTTTAACTGATGCACTTTGGGCTTATCGTACTGCTTTTAAAACTCCGATTGGTATGTCTCCGTACCGTCTTATTTTTGGCAAACCTTGTCACTTGCCTGTGGAATTGGAGCATAGAGCCTACTGGGCTATTAAGAGATTTAATTTTGATATGGATAAGGCTAGTTCACTACGCAAACTCCAACTTAATGAACTAGAGGAAATTCGGAATGAAGCATATGAGAATGCTCGAATTTATAAGAACAAAATGAAAGTATTTCATGATAGAAATATTATGAGAAAAACATTTGAGCCTTCCCAGAAAGTTCTATTGTATAATTCAAGACTTCATTTATTTTCAGGAAAATTAAGATCGAGGTGGACTGGTCCATTTATAGTTAAAACTGTTTATCCGTATGGAACTGTTGAGATAGAGAATCCAAACACCGGTAATATTTTTAAAGTAAATGGCCAACGTTTGAAGTTATTTTTGGACAACTTTACCCCAGAGGTTGAATCGACCAATCTGGGAGATCCTGTTTATCAGGATTGATCTCTATATCTGCTAGAGATCCTCTGTTTGTACATAATTTTTCTTTCTTTCATATGACAATTGGAGAGCAACAACAGTATGCAGTCATTCTATCAGGTAAATTCTCACCTTTAGTCTTATTATCCTTCATACAATCATTAATCCAATATTTTATGCATTCATGTTGCAACATTGGGGACAATGTTGAAATTAAGTTGGGGGGGGGGAGAGATTACTGTATTTTTCTATATATCATACCAATTGTCATATCATCTCTTAAAAAAAAATCTATAAAAAAAATAAATAAATAAAAAATCTATAAAAAAATAAAATAATAATAATAATAATAAAATAATAAAATAATAATAATAATAGTAATAATAATAACAAAAATATATTTTGTTGCATTTAATTACCACTTTAATTTTCTAAGCAAATAAACATGTGCAGCTACTAAGGCAAGGAGCGCATTATGACTTATCAGAGACCTATTACTAGATCCCCACATAGGTATTCAATGACAATAGGAAGGCCTCAGGAGTTCACTTGTTTTACCTACTTGTTTGTTGATCTTATTCGCAAGAGAAGTACGAGTGTCCTTGTCTTAAAGTTCATAATTTGGTTTTCACATAAAGATTGAGTTTGAAATTCCCGGCTAGATCACCTGGGTGCCTTATGTTCTGACCTTGGTTAACCTATAGTCACAATACAGTCACGTTACATATGTATATATATATATATATTAAAAAAAAAAGAGAGAGAGAGAGAGAGAAATAATACTGTTTGTCTTCACTGAGTAACCGGGCCTCTTGCCTACAAAGCAGCGAGTGTTCGCGTAAAAAGGTGAAAATGACTGAAATAAGTGACTAGTCTGGCCTCGTGGCGTAGTCTGGTTCGAGTAATTAAGTCCGAGGGGTGTTTCACCTAATGCCTTGAGCCAACTGGATCAAGAGTCATTGACCCAAAGCTCGTTACATGGACCTTACTAGAGCCTAATGGAGTTGGACTGTTGTAGTCACTATATGAAAAAAATATATATAAAAATAAAAAATAAAAAAATAAAAATAAATTGAACATGAGTAAGTTAGTTAAACTTAAACCAAGTGACGTGTGGATGACTGGTTTGACTCCA
This sequence comes from Phoenix dactylifera, assembly GCF_051530095.1. Classification (NCBI taxonomy): domain Eukaryota; kingdom Viridiplantae; phylum Streptophyta; class Magnoliopsida; order Arecales; family Arecaceae; genus Phoenix; species Phoenix dactylifera. The sequence continues at coordinate 9,768,971 of NC_143204.1, read as the reverse complement.
TTGTTTTAGAACTCTGTGTACCTGGGATGTCTAGTTAGGATTGATAGCTTCATTTTTATATGCGAACCATTTTGGATAAATAATATGTGATATTCGGAAAATTTTGTGGATCAGGAGCTAACAAATGGTAGTTAACACTTGTGAATTTGAGTAGTGCACCTAGAACTCAAAGGGTACCCAATTGTGGTGGAGGTATAGGTATTCTGAGACGTCACATTTACATTTGCCTTAAGGGTTGCTATGTATCTTATAACTTAAAAACGATATTTGTGGGTAACATCACTGCAAACCCTCACGAGACAACACTCGTCCACTAGGATAACCTAGGGGTTTAACGGCTTGTTGCACGTGCTAAGTGCAATCGTAATGCTCTACGAAAGTGAGTATTTATTTTAATTCATGCATATTGATAAAATAAACAATACTTTTGCACCCTCATTTTATCATTTTCACACTAAATTGCTAGAGACTAGCAATAAGTTAGTTGGGGGGTGTGATGAGAGTACAAAAGTATAATTTTCATACTATCATAATTAATATTATAGCTGATCTTTATTAATAAAATTAATTAATTAATGCTTTATCTGTGTCTGAGTGCATGTAATTCAAAAGATCCTATAATGCTGGATTTTAGCCCAATGCCCGGTAGTTCGAGCTCAACAAATTCTTAGCATCTCATCTGAGCCTCACGTCGCCCGTCATCCGCATGCAATCCATATCACTGTAACCACATGTTTCAGCTAGCACAAATGCCCGCATCGTGGAGCTTCTTAGCATCATCAGAACCGTCCATGTGGCTTTCCAAGCATCATGGTATCTCCTCCATGGGACCTAAATCAAACCCAAGGGACCTAAGTCAAACCGGCTCTTCAATTCAAGCCACATCTCATTCATGGTTTCGGATTCCCCTGTTTCAAGAATATTCAGCTGCATTCCTTTCTTCCCATCATTCATCTATACTCAAAACATCAACGGCAGCAAAGGGAAGAAGCCAAACCGTTTGCATTCCAGCTTTTACGATCTCCCAAAGTCGATTCAACTTCATCCAAGCGTGCAGCGTGCGACGGAAGAGGAGGAGGCCAGCAGCCATCGGGAGGAGAAGAATCCCAAGCCGAGTTCTCCACTTCTTTTCCATGAGTCTTCTTAACTTCCCAACGTCAACATCTGGAGCTTCCCAAACTTCTGCAACGTCCCAGCATTCATCAGAGTCCTTCCGTCTCCCCCGTTTCTTCTCAGCTCATCCACAAATCCAACATCAATGACTGCAGCTCAAACTTCTTCAATGATCAACCTCCCAACGCCGAAGAGTCCCAAGCATTCAAAACCAATCCGTCCGCAAGCCATCTGCCTGTGTCGCTTCCATGTTCAACGCTCCCCATCCATTCGGGTCGTCCCAGCAGCGTTCCAGCTTCTCCATCTAGTAAAGGTGTCTATAAAAGGGGATTGATCTTGCATTAGTAACGGAGGAGCCATCCGGAGGAGCCATCCGGTGGAGGCAGAACCAGCCGACAGAAGAAGAGGAGAAGAGCTGACGGAAGAAGAGAGGTTAGCAGCCGACGGATCTAAGGGGAAGCCATCCGGAGCATCTTCTCTTCCAATCTAGGCAGCCGACGGGAGAGAGGAGAAGAGGACAGCTAGAGGCCAAGGGAACCAGGAAGCTCCCTCTTCCGATCTACCTTCTCAGCCGAACAAGAGAAGGAGGAGAAGCAACGGGAGGAGAAAACTCAAAGAAAGAAAACAGAGCACCCTGTTTTCTTAAGAGGAGAAAGAAAAAAAAAAGGGATTTATGTTTATTTTATTTACTCTATACTAATCCTTTTTATAAAATTGCTTGCATCTTATATGGATAGCTAAATATCTTTTAGCTAAGGCTAAGGAAAAGCCTAGCATTTTCTTCATGTATTTCATTTAATCATCAATGGGATTTTAATGTTTTTGATTTAATTTATGGTGCAGAAAATTTATAGAAATTATTTCAAACTTATATATTTTCTTTGATTTGTTATTTTCCCCGGGTATAACAGATGCTTAGAAATCCCTGTAGTTTAAAATAGAATTACTGTAATGCTGCCCATAAAACTAAATCTATTTAACTGAGATAATAGATGATTTTAAGAAAAGCATGATGAAGTGCTAGGCTGAATCCTGATGCCTTAGTTATATTTTGTCAATCCGAATATTATTTAGCCTTTAGTTTTTGTTCACTGTCAAATCCCTGTGGATTCGATCTCGGACTCACCGAGAATATTACTTTGCTACACCCTATACTTGGGGTATCCTACGTTTAATTTCCCTTTTTAAAAGAGCAAGATTAAAAGCGTAGCAGCCACCAGAGAGAGAGATTGAATTTGCAATTGATTTGATTCCCAATACCATACCAATCTTCAAAAACCCCCTATAGAATGGCTCCAACTGAAATAAAAGAATTAAAGGGAAAGTTGCAAAAAAATCGCTTGATAAAGGCTTCATTCGACTTAGTGTGTCATCTTAGGGAACTCTACTATTGTTTGTAAAGAAGGAAGATGGAAGTTTGAGGTTATGTATTGGTTATCAAGGATTGGACAAGGTAACAATGCAGAACAAATATCTTCGACCCTGTATTAATGAATCTTGTAAGGTGTATACTGATCATAAGAGTTTAAAATACCTTCTTACCTAGAAGCTACTCAATATGAGACAGGAAAGATGATTGGAATTGATAAAAATCATGCCATGTCTATACACTACTCTCCGAAAAAAGCTAATGTTGAGGTAGATACACCGAGTTGAAAAACTTCTGGTAGTATTGCTGCTCTACTCACATCCGAGAAAAGCTAATGTTGTGGTAGATGCACTGATCAGAAAAGGTGTTAGTGATATAAGAAAGGTTGAGGACAGTGTTTAGTAGGCAGAAGAGCTACGCAGATGTCAGAAGGAGAGATGTGCAGTTTGGCACGGGAAATCATGTGTTCCTAAAGATCTCTCCTATGAAAGGAATAATGAGGTTTGGAAAGAGAGGCAAGCTTAGTCCTAGATACATTGGTCCCTTTGAGATATTAGATAAGGTTGGCACTGTATCTTACAGATTAGCACTGCCTCCAAACCTCAATCATGTGCATTCAGTATTTCATGTATCTATACTCCGGAAGTATGTGCCAAATCTATCCCATGTGCTGTCAGTGCAGGAAGTTACAGTAGAGGGAGACCTTTCTTATAAAGAGCTTCCTGTAGCTATTCTTGATATTCAGATCAAGAAGCTAAGAAATAAGGAAATATGTATGGTAAAGGTCCAATGGCACCGGCACAATGTTGAAGAATGCACTTGCGAGTCGGAGCAAAGTATGAAGAGCAAATACCCTCACCTCTTTGAGTAATCAGATAATTTACCCTTTTAAATTCGAGGACGAATTTTATATAAGGGGGGAGGATGTAATAACCCCAAATTTTTTTTTATATAAAAAGGGAATAGAATAGTCCTTTAAAACTGATATAAGGGGTAAAATTGGAAGGAATCAAAAGTTAATGGCATAATAGTAGATGCGTTGAAGTGTTAGGGGCAAAATGGAAAGGAATCAAAAGATAATGGCATAATTGCAGATATATCGAAGTGGCAAGGGCAAAATGGAAATTTAATAATATTAAATAAAGGGTGAATAGTGCTTTGATGTGATTTAAAGGGGGGTTTACTGTGGCTTTTGGAATGAAACCGAGAGACAGAGAGGGGGAGTCTCAGGCGTGAAACAGAGAGGAAAGAAAAAAAAAAGAAAAAGAGAAGAAGAAGAAGAAGAAAGAAGAAGAGGAAGGGGATTCGAGGAGGAAAGGGATCCCGGTTGCACTTCCAGCTGAAGGAAAAAACGTAGGTCTCCTTCTCCTCTATGCAAGGACCCAAGTTTCACAAGAAGAAAAAGGTAAATACCTGTCCCTACCCAGTATTTTAAATAATTTATGCTATAGAAAGGGTAGATGACAGTTGTAGAGGGTGTTAAAAGAGGAAGAATCGGATTTCGACAAATTTTTCCGGCACTACAGAAAAATTGTGTCGAAGTCCCAACTTCGGTGAATTATTTCAGAGGTCAATCGGCTCTGATGGGGATGCATGTTACCATTTTGGAAACCCCTATGAGTGTAGAACATTGGGTATAAATTTCATAAAAATTGGAGTTCGGAAAGTGGATCAAAATCGGGATGAAGTGACCCACTGTCGGTCCGGGTTACTGTTCATCCGAGATAAAAAGGATGAAAAAAGTGGTGTTGGGTCGACTCAAAGTAAGCCGGAGTCGACTCAGGGCTGAGTGGGGTCGACCCAAGTCTGGTAGGGTCGACTCTCTCAGAAAATCCCAGAGAATGGAGATTTTCGGCTCAGTGCTTGGGGTCGACTCAGGGTAAGCTGGGATCGATCCAAGCGGGGGAGGGTCGACTCTCAAAGTTGGGGTCAACCCAAGATTTAGTAAAATTTTGGATTAGAAGGGATTCGATCCTTTCGCACACCTTGATCCTAAAGTATTGGTCCAAGGTGTGTGTGGGATATTCTTACATCATGATTCATGTAAATTGAGGATTAATTAATATGAATAAAAGAAAAAAGGAAAGGATTTAGGGAACGGAGGAGTTAAATCAATTAAAGTTCCCTATATTATAATTGGCACGTAGATTATGGCTCTTGATACAAACCTAAATGTATTGTAAATGCATGTATCAGTTGAGCAAGGAGCTAGGGAACAAGAGGAACAAGTTCCCCACTGCCAGCTGTAGATTTTTGGAGGCGTATCAGGGCTGTGCCAGATTGACAGGTGAGTGGGAGTCATGTACTTTGCACCATGAGCATCCTTAATTCATTTTCATGAATATCGCCAGGTGTGAATTGATTCCACTTGAGCATATTGATTGATATTGTAGTAGATTCCTCTATAATCTTGATTCTCCATACTTGATTATTCTGTACATGCATTTGAGAAAACATTGAGAGGAATTATGAGGGGTTGATGAATAATCATATTGGATCTGAATTGTGAAATAATTTCTTTTGTAAATTGATTTCATTTTCTCTATTTCAAAGACTTGTGAGTGGTAGCCTTGATTATACTCTTTTATGAGTAGTTAAATTGGATCTGAATTGTGAAATGATTTCTTTTGTAAATTGATTTCATTTCCTCTATTTCAAAGACTTGTGAGTGGTAGCCTTGATTATACTTTTTTATGAGTAGTTAAATTGGATCTGAATTGTGAAATAATTTCTTTTGTAAATTGATTTCATTTCCTCTATTTCAAAGACTTGTGAGTGGTAGCCTTGATTATACTCTTTTATGAGTAGTTAAATTGGATCTGAATTGTGAAATGATTTCTTTTGTAAATTGATTTCATTTTCTCTATTTCAAAGACTTGTAAGTGGTAGCCTTGATTATACTCCTTTATAAGTAATTAAATTGGATCTGAATTGTGAAATGATTTCTTTTGTAAATTGATTTCATTTCCTCTATTTCAAAGACTTGTGAGTGGTAGCCTTGATTATACTCTTTTATGAGTAGTTAAATTGGATCTGAATTGTGAAATGATTTCTTTTGTAAATTGATTTCATTTCCTCTATTTCAAAGACTTGTAAGTGGTAGCCTTGATTATACTCCTTTATGAGTAATTAAATTGGATCTGAATTGTGAAATGACTTCTTTTGTAAATTGATTTCATTTCCTCTATTTCAAAGATTTGTAGAGCCCATTTCAGTGGTATATTGAGTTGCATTGCACACCCTTGACCCCTCACTCCCAACCCTGATGTTAGTTTATGATTGGATCGGAGTCGAGTGAGTGGTAGTCTTAATTATGCTCCTTTTTAGTAGAGTATTGGGAGGGTGCATTATGGCATTTATGCATGGCTTGGCAGTATCTGCAGGACACCTATAGTCGATGGGGTTGAACATCGGCCTTTGTGCACATAGTAGCCTTCTGGGTGGGCGGAGCCCAGTCCCTTCCTAGGGGGACACGGCCCTAGGCGTAGGATTGGCCAGTCCTACGACTTATATTCTGCTTGCCGCCGGGCATAGTAAAACCCCGCGAGGTGCAGTATGGCTTTCCGCGGATGTAGAATTCCCGCGAGGTGCCGTTTAGTATATAGATGTGAGATGGATTTCTGTTCTGGATACTGGCCGGCATCTACATTATCAGTATGGTGTCTTATCCTGCATATGCATGTGACAGTGGGGAGTTGTTGCTGGTTCGCCTGGGGCGTAAAACCCACCTCCCAACAGCTGTCTAGCATTTACATTATCGATATGGTGTCTTATCCTGCATATGCATATGACAGTAGGGAGTTGTTGCTGGTTCGCCTGGGGCGTAAAATCCACCTCTCGATAGCTGTCTTATTGATGATTCAGCCTATTGACACCTGATTTATATGATTCAGTACTATGACCTGTTGAGCATATTCACGTTATCATACATACTTATTTGATTATTCTATATATGCTCCAGATGAGTTGATTGGGATTGTGATGATTTACTCCTTATTTCTTATGTTGAGTTATGTGTACCCTGTTCTTGACGACTGCTCATATGCTCTTGAGATTTCACCTCGAGCCATGATTATATCTTGTCTCATGTGCATAGTACTCTCTACTCCACTCACTGAGTATTTATATACTCACTCCCTAGTTTGATATTTTTGATTGCAGGGCAGGTATTGCATAGAGAGGAGCAGGATTAGTGGTTGCCTGCTAGCTGTGCCGCTCCATAGTATAGTATAATGTAGATAGAGGTTTATACCCTTTTGGTGTATTATAAACCTTCTGTTATATATAGTGTATAGTTACAGTCATAGATCCTGTTGTGGATATGGGTTTGACCATGGATGGAATGGGAACCAGATTTTTATACAGATGAGTTATATGCCTGTGATGATGTATTGATATATATTGTCCAGGTTCATTATGTGACAGGTTATGTGATTGCTGCTCTGACAGGTAGTGTTGTTGTATGTAATGAGATAATCCTAACAGGTCACCATAGGAAAGGTGATCATTTTGTGCATGCATCATGCTAAAATTTTTCAGAATTTATTGATGATTGATAGGTAGTAGGGTTCTACGTGGTGGCTGGTGGCCTTATGCCTACCCGCACCCTAGGACCGTCGCGGCGGCCCGCCGGAAACGGGGCGGGGGTCGTGACACAGACCCAGAACTCAAAAATGTCATGTCCAATCTGGTGACTGGAATGAACAACTTAAGCAAAAAGTTTGATGCTTTCACTGTTTCCACTAGCTCGAGTTCATACAAAGAGTTAAATCCCATCATGAAAGTGGATCACGAGTCACATAGTTTATGTATCCTGTGTAACAGTTCTGAGCATCTAGTGGAGTGTTGTCCTAGTTTACCCAACATTAAGGCTGAGCAGGCAAATGCTCTAAACTCATATAGTGCCTTCAAGAAGCCCACTCCCAATTCATTCAGCCCAGTCTACCACCCTGATAATAGGTTCCATCCAAATTTCTCATACAAGCAAAATGAACCTATTCAGCATCAAGATGGTCCACCAGGTTTTCAGAAGAATTTTTTCAGGATAGGTCCATCACAAATAAACCAATCATTGGCTCCACCTATTCCTACTTATAGTGCCCCTATCCCTCAGCAAACTACATCATTAGAAGCCATGATGGCTAACATGATGAAGCAGCAATAAGACTTCATCCAACAGCAACAACAGACCAACATAGCTCACACCCAGACTAATCAATTCCATGCGCAAGCGATTGCAAAACTTGAGGTTAGTCTGAGCCAAATAGCTAACTCTCTAGGGGATAGGAAGAGAGGTGAATTGCCCAGTCAGCCAGTACCTAACCCTAGTAGACAACAGAATCAAGGGCCGAGAAGCCAGTTTCAGATTGATTCTAATGGAAACCCTACCCATGAAGTCCAGGCAATTACCACTTTACGGTCTGGCAAGCAAGTGGACAACAAAGTCCAACTTTCTGTGCAAGAAAAAGAAGAAAAGCATGAACCAAACCCCACCCAGAAAAAGGCACAAGAACAGGGAACACAAGGAATAGAGGAGAAACCAATAGAGACGTACACACCCAAGGCTCCCTTTCCTAGTAGACTACAAGACTCAAAGAAAAAATCTCAGTACGATGAAATCATGGAAGTCTTTAAAAATGTCCAAATAAATTTATCCTTCCTAGATGCCATCAGACAGATCCCCTCCTATACAAAATTCTTACAAGACTTAACCACGGTGAAAAGGAAAACCAGTATTCCTAGGCAAGCTGTGATGGCGGCACAAGCCTCATCTCTTATTCAACAACAAATTGCCCCAAAATACAAGGACCCTGGTTGCCCCACTGTTGAAATTAAAATAGGAGAAACCATCATTCGGAGAGCCCTATTAGACTTAGGAGCAAGTGTGAACCTATTACCCTATTCTGTCTACACCGGACTAGGTTTGGGGGAATTAAAGCCCACAAACATTACTTTGTCATTAGCAGATAGGACTGTGAAGTATCCTAAGGGAATTGTAGAGGATGTAATTGTAAAGGTAAATGAGTTTTATTATCCTGTGGATTTTGTAGTCCTCGAAACTGAATCAGTGAAAAATTCAGGTAGTCACATCCCGGTAATCCTTGGTAGACCATTTTTGGCCACTTCAAATGCTGTGATCAGTTGCCGAAATGGGATAATGACCTTAGCATTTGGAAACTTGACCGTCCAACTCAATGTCTTTCACAGTAGTAATCAACCATCTGAGATGGACGATTTAGAAGAAATTCACATGATTGAAAACATAATTAGCAAGTCCTTCGAGGAATCAAGTTATTCTGATCCACTAGAAAGATGTTTGGCCCAATTCAGTCAAGATTGTGAGGAAGGAGAGTCGAATCAGGAGGTTAATGCATTGCTAGATTCCATTCCTGTAATGGATACTAGCAGATGGGCTACTAAATTTGAATCATTACCTATACCTGAATCCCAGCTAATACCTTCAAGTGTCAAACCTCCACAGCTTGAACTTAAAGATCTGCCTGAAAACCTAAAATATGCGTTTCTAGGGGACAACAACACCTTACCTGTTATTATTGCATCAAATTTAACTGAAGAACAGGAAGAGAAGTTGTTAAAAATCCTTCAGAAAAATCAAGAAGCAATCGGCTGGTCTATAGCTGATATTAAGGGGATTAGCCCTTCTGTGGTCCAACATAAAATTCATCTTGAAGAGGATGCAAAAACCTCTAGAGAACCACAAAGGCGACTTAACCCAGTCATGAAGGATGTGGTTTTAGCTAAAATCATTAAACTCTTAGATGCAGGGATTATATATCCTATTTTTGATAGCCAGTGGGTGAGCCCAGTTCAAGTCGTACCCAAGAAATCTGGAATTACTGTGATCAAGAATGACCAAAATGAGTTAGTCCCAACTCAAATCCAAACTGGATGGCGAGTGTGCATCGACTACAGAAAGCTGAACGCCATGACTAGGAAAGACCACTTCCCACTACCCTTTATTGACCAAATGTTAGAACGTCTAGCTGGCCACTCTCATTACTGTTTCTTTGATGGTTATTCTGGATATAACCAAGTTCCAATTGCACGTGAGGATCAAGAGAAAACTACATTCACCTGTCCTTATGGCACTTTTGCCTATCGTCGCATGCCTTTTGGGTTATGCAATGCACCGGCTACATTCCAACGGTGTATGATGAGCATTTTCTCCGACATGGTGGAGAAATTTTTAGAAGTTTTTATGGATGACTTTTCTGTATTCGGATCTAATTTTAATGAATGTCTCCATCACTTGACCCTTGTTGTAGAACGATGTAAAGAAAAAAATTTAGTTCTTAACTGGAAAAAATGTCATTTTATGGTCCAATCAGGTATTGTTTTGGGACACATTGTGTCACAAAGGGGAATCGAGGTGGATAAAGCCAAAGTAGAATTAATTGCCAAGTTACCACCTCCCAAAACTGTTAGGAAAGTCAGATCCTTTTTAGGGCATGCGGGTTTTTACCGCCGCTTTATCAAGGATTTCAGTAAATTGTCGAAACCCTTATGCGATCTGTTGGCTAAAGATGGTATTTTTAATTTTTCGCCGATTTGTATAACTGCTTTCGAAAGACTGAAGTCTGAACTAACCTCAGCACCCATCATAAGGTCCCCTGATTGGAATCTGCCATTTGAAATCATGTGTGATGCATCTGATTATGCAATAGGTGTCGTCCCAGGTCAGCGAGTGGGGAAGCTTCCCCATGTGATTCATTATGCGAGCAAAACTCTGAATGATGCCCAACTCAACTATTCTACCACTGAAAAAGAGTTGTTGGCAGTTGTTTTTGCTCTAGATAAATTTCGTCCCTGTCTGATAGGATCCAAGGTCCTCATTTATTCTGATCATGCCGCCCTTAAGTACCTTCTTACAAAGAAGGATGCCAAGGCAAGACTCATTCGTTGGATCCTATTGCTTCAAGAATTTGATCTTGAAATACGAGATAAAAAGGGATCTGAAAATATTGTAGCTGACCATTTGTCCAGATTAATTGTTGAATCATCTGGAGAATCCATGCCTGTGTCCGAGACCTTCCCTGATGAACAATTAATGATGATTTCCCATACCAATGTTCCATGGTATGCTGATGTAGTCAACTATCTAGTTACTGAACGAATGCCTAGTTCATGGACCAAACAAGAGAAATTCCGCTTCCTAGCTCGCGTAAAGTGGTATTTTTGGGATGAACCATACCTATTTAAATATTGCCTTGATCAGATCATCCGACGGTGTATCCCTGAATACGAACAAAGGAAAGTCCTTTCCTTTTGTCATGACCACACTTGTGGTGGTCATTTCAGTGGTAAAAAGACGGCTGCAAAGGTTTTGCAGTGCGGATTCTATTGGCCCACACTATTTCATGACTCACACGAGTATTGCAAATCATGTGACTGATGTCAAAGACTAGGAAAAATTTCAAGAAAAAATGAGATGCCCCTGAACCCGATCTTAATTGTAGAAATCTTTGATGTTTGGGGTATTGATTTTATGGGTCCTTTTCCTATGTCATTTGGGCACCAGTACATACTCCTAGCTATTGACTATGTGTCCAAGTAGATTGAGGCTGTCGCATGTAAGACCAATGATCACAAAGTAGTGATCAAGTTTCTTAAGGAGTCTGTCTTCGCTCGCTTTGGCACCCCTCGTGCTATCATTAGTGATGGGGGGAAACATTTTTGCAATAGAATTTTTAAAGCCCTTGCTAGGAAGTACAACATCACCCACAAGGTCGGTACACCATATCATCCACAAACGAGTGGACAAGTTGAGATTTCCAACAGAGAAATCATGACCATCCTTGAGAAAACTGTCAATCCATCTCGAAAGGATTGGTCCCTTAGGTTAACAGATGCATTGTGGGCATATCGTACGGCTTACAAAACACCAATTGGAATGTCCCCATATAGGATTGTCTATGGCAAGGCTTGCCATTTACCTGTCGAGTTAGAACACAAGGCCTATTGGGCAATCAAACGCCTAAATTTCGATCTCGACAAGGCGGGAGAACATAGAAAGCTTCAGCTCGACGAGCTTGAAGAAATTAGGAACGATGCTTACGAGTGTGTTAAGAAGTACAAGGATCGCATGAAAGTCATGCATGATAAAATGATTACTCGTAAAGAGTTCCACCAAGGACAAAAAGTTCTCTTATATGATTCTCGATTATATCTATTTCCTGGGAAACTTAAATCTCGCTGGACTGGCCCATACACAGTAGAGAAAGTGCACCCGCATGGTGCAGTAGTAATATGCAATACCAAGGATGGTAGGTCCTTTCAAGTCAATGGACATCGTTTAAAATCATACCTTGAGTATCTGAGTCCAGAAGTCGAGGAGACACTTCTGACCGACCCTGTCTATTATGATTAAATCGGAATTGTCTGGCTGAAGACATAAAACTTAGTGCTCTTGGGAGGCAACCCAACATGTAAATATCTTCTATAAAAAAAAAATTAATAAATTACTAACATGCAGGTTTGAGAGATTTTGCCCCAACTTTCAACTAACCCACCCATATCAGGTACTTCTCCTCTGTCCTCTTACTGCTTTAAATTTTCTTTAACATTGGGGACAATGTTAGATTTAGGTTTGGGGGTATTTTTATGCATTTGAAATTTTATAAAAAAAAAGTTTTTAGTTAATTTTTTTTTTTTAAAAAAAAATATACAACACACAAGGTATATAAAATCTAAGAGCCCAATGACTAGTTGGAAGTAGTGCAAAGTGAGTTCTTTTTATTAAGTTCTTTTTAGTGAGTTGTAAGCTAATTTGTGCTTTGAATTTCACAACACATCTGGCCTGCATTTTCTAAGGTATAGGTTCGACATTGTGTTGAGAATATGGTAGCAACCTCGAATCTTGATGAACCATCTTTTTCTGATCCAAAAAAAAAATGGTGGATTTAGTCAGGTACATCGAAAAGGGCTACCTATTGTCAAAGGTCAGCGGGCTTGTGATGAGGAACCCGAGCATAGGTCCGTAGGGAAGTCTTGATGCCCGACACCTCATGCCAACTGGTGTGAGAATTGTCGACCAATTGCTCGCTACATGGAGGAATCATCACAGGAGTAAAAGTACACAATATATACATTATCATTTCTCTTTAATGCAAAAAAAAAACAAAAAAAAAAAAACAAAAAAAATGAAAAAAAATGTATATTGACCTTAAGAAAGACAATAGTGTGAAAGCCGTCGTTGTAAAAATTCGAGTAAACTGAAATATTACAGATAAAGCCCATGAGGTATTAAAGTAAACATCCACAGCTCTCGAAATCCTGCAGATAAGATGATTTTGAATCAGCAAATAGGTCTTGTCCGACCAATTCTTGGAAACTACTAATATTAGCGATATTTTGGAGATTCGAAACCTTAGCTGGTGCATGGTCTAGACTTCACTAAGCACTCAAGTATAAATAAGTATTACAACTCCCTAACGGAAAACTTGATGACTTCAGCTTAAATTGCATACTAACCTAGAAATTGGGCTACTTAGTAATTAAAGCCTTGTGTGCTTTTGAAATTCTTATCAGTTATATACTTGAAATTAGACTTTCATTTCACAAACCAAATTTTATTTTGGGATTGAAGTTTGTGGGTAACTTCACTGCAAACCCTCACGAGACAACACTCGTCCACTAGGGTAATCTAGGGGTTTAACGGCTTGTTGCACGTGCTAAGTGCAATCGTAATGCTCTACGAAAGTGAGTATTTATCTTAGTTCATATATATAAATAAAACTTTTGCACTCCCATTTTATCATTGTCGCACTAAATTGCTAAAGACTAGCAATAAGCTGGTTGGGGGGTATGATGAGAGCACAAAAGTGCAATCGTCAGACCATTTTAATCAGTATTTTAGCTAATCATTAAAAATAAAATTAACTAATTAATGTTTTATTCATGCAAGCATCCCACGTTCCATGTCCAGGTTCAACCGAGTCCCAGCTGCATCTAACTTCTCTTAATTCCCACAGCCATCACCCTGATGGAGTCAAGTCACTGCCGACTGCCATCCCACCGTTGTTTCAGCCCAACCGAGATTCCGGCTCCCAATCGCGCGTATCAGCGTATCAGCCATTGATTCTGCAATCAGCTCGTCGTCCGCATCGCAGCGCCCGCGTCCCCAGCGTGCCAGCCAGCAGCAAACATCCCAGGGTCTCCAAATCAACCGCGTGCCAGATCCCATGCGAAAGAAGGGGAGAAGAAAGGATTCACTAGCCACCGTCCCCACCTTCCGCATGCGTCCCAAATCCATTCCGTGATCCCAGCGCCTCACAGCCAGCCATTCACGAAGCTTCCAATTCGGCCATCCTCCCTTCCGCTCCAGCCGTGAAGCTTCCAAGATCTCTTCCGTGCCCCAGCAATCGGATCCCCCAAGCATCTTCTGTGATCACGTTCCGGCTCCCCATCCCAGCAATCCGGATCACGCGTGATCCCAACATCTCAGCCTTCCCGCGATCCACGCGCCTCCTTCCTTCCGCGACTGGTCCAGCCTCCACCGTGGCCATGATCGGATTCTCCCCAAGATCTCAGCTTGCAGCCGGATCAATCTTCCCGAGTCCCTGCTCCTTCCACATTCTCCGCGATCCATCCCGTGATGCACTCCCGCAGCTCTTCCGCGATCAAGACTGCAGCCCCTCCTCCTCAGTGCGCGTCTCCACCTTCCGCTTTCAACGCCAGCATCACGCGTCCGTGAATGGCATCCAACCTTCCGCATGCGTCCCCCTCTTCCCATTTTCCTCTGTTTCCTCAGCTGTCCTTCCGCCGATGATTCAGCCATCCATGCTTGTTGTGGCACTATAAGAGGACGTGGTGGCCGGCTGGTTCATGGAGGACGGGTGGAGAAGAGGAAAAGAAACAGTGGAGGAAGGTGTGCTCGGTTGGGGGTGGTGGCTGACTGGTCGAAGGAAGAAGAAGTAGTTTGGCTGCTTCGGTTTGTCCAAAGAAACAGGGGAACAGGCGGGTCCAAGGAAGAAGAAGGCTCGGCTACTTCGGTCCACAAAGAAAAAAAAAAACAAACAGGGGAGGCCCTATTTTCCGAGAAGAAGAAGGAAAGAAATTCTATTTTAATGTTTTTTTTCTTTTGTTTAAGTGTTTAACCGAGTTACTTGTTCCTTGTTCTTTATATTTTATTTTATTTTTTATATTTTTTGTTTCTTTCTTACTCTTGTAAGCACTTGTCCTTTTATGCAATCCATAAATTTATGCAATCTATATTCCAGTCTGCAATTTTCCTAGCACTATTTTCATCCAATTTATGTTAAAGTTTTAATTTCTATTGTTTTTAATTTCTGTATTTTCAAGTTCCGCTCTTCAACTTCTGTAATTTTTCTTTTTATGCAATACAATTAAATCTTCCTTCATGCAATTTGTGTTCGCTTCAATCTTCTTATTTTATCCATTTTAATTTATGCCAAAACTCTTCTTTGATTAATTAAATAAATGCTTTTTGAATTTAAATACTTGTCTTTTAGTTAATTTCAATAAAAAAAATATTCTCCGGTAGACTAGAGAATCCATCAACATCCTCAAAATAATGTTTTTCTTCTATCATTCAAAAATCGATTTTGAATCCGAATGAACGTTCTAATTTTTATGCAACTCCAATCGTCTTCCTGTGGATCGACCTCTTACAACCACTATTCTTCGAGTAGAACAGGTAAGAGCAGAATTTAAATTCAACTTTTGTTCGTCGGCTCTAACAACGATCTGTCTAGCATATTTTTAGTTAAACAGAAATCGGACGAACACTCCACGTCACAGATCTTCTTCAGCCGTGCACTTCCATTCTGGGTTCAACTTCATCCACGGATGAGTTCTCTCCCCTGCTACTCTCCGTACTATGGAAGCCTAAGCTCTTCACTAGGGCTGGATGCAGTCCTAAAAAAGGGACACGGATTTTATATATTTAATTTTTATATTATTGGAGTTGTATGAACCCTCTTACTCTTAAATAAATATTTTTCTTTCATCTCATATTTAATCTCTGTGACTTTAAATATGATGTTCGTACAACTGCTCTTCATGATCATTGAAGTAAAAATAAGATAGTTCATGCTTAAGGAAGATGCGATGTACTGCCACCTTAGATTAGGGTAGACATTTCATGCTAACTAAAGATGGATTATGCATAGATTACTTTTGTGAAATTTTATTCGAATGCTTATTAGGCTTGTAGCTAATTTGCATGTTAATCCAAAAATAAATTAAAATATAAATAATCCTTGTTCCGATGTTAGTGGTGAATTTTTTGCCCTAGGTCCCCTCACACTGATATCACTTCAGTTGCATTTTCATTAAATTTCTTAGTTTACTTTTCTTTACAAATTCTCTTTTTTAATTTTTTTTTAGAAAACAACTATACCCCAATCCCTATGGATCGATACCCGTAATCACTATCCTACTAGATACGTGCTATTGCGTGGTCTTTAAAGTTGACTATCATGCCTGCCCTTTAAATAGATGGGTCTAGGGTTTTTTTTCAAAGTCTATCATGAGTAGGAGACAAACTTCTCAAAATAACCCATCCTTGGATTAATGCCAAGTGTCCAATCCATGTGCCCATGGTGCTATCAAATCAACGCATGACATGTGTCCACTTAATCAATTGATTAGAGCCTAATCCAATTAGGTCTAATCCCTATGGCGCCATGATCAAGTCCTAATCCAATTAGGTCTTGATCAATTCTAATTGACCCAATCATGAACCCAAATTAATTTGGGTCGAACTCAATTTAATTTGGCTCATTTAAACAACCCGATTGCAATCCACTTGCAATCAATTCCACTTAATTTTTCTTCCATTAACTCACTAACACTTAGTAGGTTAATTCAATCTCCAATCATATTGATGATTGATTTCTTTTGTGATTCTAAATCATAATTATGATAGTCTGACTAATTAAATCTTCTATGTGTGTGACCCCATAGGTTCTATTCTGACTGATAGTAAGACATATTGAGATCTCTATTTCAATATCACTGAAACTTCTTTCAGTGGACTGAAACCATTTCAGTTCTACTCTCAGGGTTCACTGATCACCAAGTGAATGCCTTCGAGTCTCACAATCCACTAATGACACCTAGCAGTATGTGGTGGAAACCTAGCAGAATGGAATGCCTGAATCTTCAGGTGCAGTTAGCGTATGATACAGTTCCTCTATCATAATCCTGACGTGACGGAGGTTATGGATATTTCGTCAAACCCCATCGTCCATCATATGTTAAATTTATTCGACTTCCAGTTTGAGATATGAAAAATTCTTTTCCAAAATATCTAGCTAGAAATTTATCGAACTCAGTCTCATAAATTACATAGGATCACTCCTAATCTATCAAGATCGATGGATCCCATCTAGATGCATCCCTATTCCAAAATGAACTTAGTGCAGCCAATCCGCACTACAAGGATCCGAATGGCTAGAGCCCAAGTTCACATGCTCGTCAAACTACAGCAACCTCACAGTGAATAGCAGAGGCATCGTAGGTCAAAGGACCAATCATACAACTGCAGCATAAGTAGTCACTGATGAGTGGATAGACATCCATGTGACTACTTTCTTTGGTCACGCTCAGTAACTTTTTCTCTAACAAGTACTTGCATAATCACTCTAGTGTCTCTATATTGTGGATTCGAGATTCGTCTATCCAACTAAGTGATCTGTGCACTAATTTCAGTGGATCAATCACCATCCCTCGTGATGGATCCATCAATCAGGAGCATTTAGAAATTAATCCTTAATGACATATACCTCAAATTCTCAACTCATTGAGAATATGTGTCATCATCTATTAATTTCTTGGATGATTCATAGACACATACAAACATGAATGAAAAACTATTTGCCCAATCTTATTTATTAATAAGAGTCAAATTATAAATTTATGTCCTAGATTATAAATATGCGTCAGCCACATTGGCTTCTAGGACATATTCCTTAATTAGGTCCTGCCGAAGAGGAGCCTGGGGCAAAATAAACACTAGAAATTGTTTAGATGAAATAATTGGTTAAGAACCTACCTATTGGTGCATATGGGTTGGTCGAGCCACACTCGGGCCCATATGTGATCAAATGGATTCTAGTGCCCACTAAAGGGTTAAGAGTACTTCTTCTAATTGAATGTAGAGGTTATCAATTTGTATAAAATAATGGGAGTACCTATAGACTAAAGTCTAAGTCTTTAGGCTTTGTCAATGCATATACTAATAACCGATTTTCTTTTAATACAGAAATGGCCATTAGTTTGTCGCTGCATTCATTATTGGATAATGATAAGTTGACAGGACCTAATTTTAACAACTGGCTTAGAAAACTTAAGATTGTACTAGAGCATGAACGAATCCTTTATGTGATAACGTATTCGGCACCTAAGCAGCCCGCTGTTAATGCACGGACTCAGTGACCATATCACTGTCCGTTGTATTATGCTCGCTGCAATGAACAACGAGTTCAGTCGTAGGTTCGAGAATGCACAACTGGAAGAAATTGTTCAAGTGTTGAATGAATCTTTCGGCATTTCCGACGACATTGAAAGGCACAAAACTAGTTGTGTCATTTTTAGCGCTCGGATGAAGGATGGGGCCTCAGTAACTGATCATGTATTGTACATGATCGAGTTAATAGAGCGCCTGAGCACTCTCGGATTTCCCTTATATGATCAATTGGGGAAAGATGTGTTGGGTTGTGGAGCCTGATCCATTCCCTTTTTCTAGACCCCTATGTGCACTATGGTGGTGGAGGATCAAGGAAAGACAAGCCGGAAAGAGTTTCGAGAAGATTCGGAGTTGAATCAGCAAAGAAAGAAACCTTCAGCAAGGTCCGGAGTCGACTCCAGCAGACTTGGAGTCGACTCTGGCACGCAGGTAGTCTTGGCACAGTTTTTGGAGTCGACTCCAGCAGACCTGGAGTCGACTCCCCAGTGTTGGAGTCGACTCCCACAGGCAGACAGAGAGGCATTTTTCTGTGGACTGTTGCCGAGTCGACTCGCAGTATTGCGGGAGTCGACTCGAGCACGGTTTTCACGCGAGGCTGAGTTATGAACCGGGTCCAAGCCAAGGTTTTTTGAGCCCTAATCAAAGTAAGAGATTGGGAGGTATATATAGACTTCTTAAGGGACACGAGAGGCTATGTTGCAACCTAGAGAAACCCTAGAACTCATCAACGGGAGGTTCCAAAAGGTAGATCTTTTGTGTGCATCAGGAAGACGACGCGTTGCTCGTCTTGAGAGAGATTGTTTGCTGTGAGAAAGAGAGTTTGTTTCTCTTCTCTTGAATCTCTGTAACTTCCTTTGATCATATAGTGAATTATTGATCTGTGCGGCTGTGGACGTAGGAGCAAGAGACTCCGAACCACATAAACTTGAGTGTCTTATGCGTTTTGCTATTGTTTTTGCCGTGTTATTCATTTCTCCTACTATCCTTTATATTCCGCATTCGTAGGGTTGATTCCCTAACAAGATGCAATACTGAATTCCCTGCCAGGATCATACTGTCCATTCCTTACTCACTTTCGTATGACGAAACCTGTAGTAAATTATCACCAATTGTTAGGTTTACTACAGACATTTGAAAAGGATCACCAGCTCTTAAAAGGGTCGGTGAATTTAGTGGGAGGTTCTTCCGGAGGGCGTCGTCCCTTTAAGAAAGAGAAGAAAAATAAGAATAAAAAAAAAGTGCAGCGTGCTAAGCCAAGTCAGACCAAGAAGGTGAAGGCAGATCAAGGTAAGGCAGAGTGCTTCTACTGTAAGAAGTAAGGGCATTGGAAGAGAAACTGTTCTCAGTACATTGCCTCTCTTGACCCAAATAGGCAAAAGAAAAAGATGCAATCAGTTGCTGATCAAGGTACTTATATAATAGCGCCTTATAATTTCTCAATTTGTGATAATTCGACCTAGGTATTGGATACTGGAAGTCCATTTAATATTTGCAATTCGTTGCAGGGATTTCAAGTCAATAAGAGATTTGGATAAAGCGAAAGATTCTTGAACGTTGGAGATGGAAGATCAGTTCCAGTTCTAGTTTTAGGAATTCTGAAACTTGTATTCAATTCTCATGAAATTGTCTTAAATGATTGTCATTTTGTCCTTCTTTTCTATTGAATATAATTTCTGTAGGCCTTTTGGCCATGAACGGTTATTGGATTTCAATAAAAAGAAATTATTGTGATATCATTATGAATGGTGTTACTGTAATGCATGGACAATTGAATAATGACATTTACATATTGGCACAGCCTGTTAATATAATGTACAAATCAAGTAAGCACCCTAGAATAGATAATGTCATAGATTTCTACATTTGGCATCATAGGCTAGGTCATATTAACAAGAACAGGATGAACATGTTAAGTAAAGAGGAAATCCTCAATATTAATGATTGTGAATTATTGACAACCTGTGAGTCATGTTTTCTTGAAAAGATGACCAAATCATCTTTTACCGAAAAAGGTGAACGAGCCAGTGATTTATTGACCTTTGTACATACTGATGTATGTAGGCCAATGAGCACAAAATCTAGAGGTGGATACTTGTATTTCATTACGTTTACAGACGACCTATCTAGGTATGGGTATGTCTATCTTATGAAATATAAGTTAGAATCATTTGAAATGTTCAAACTATTCCGTAATAAAGTAGAGAAACAAACTGGAAAGAGTATTAAACTCTTCGATCAGATCGAGGAGGTGAATACCTCACTAGTGAGTTTATGACTTATCTAGGAGAGAATGAGATCCTCTCTCAGTGGACTCCACCTGTTACACCACAGTATAATGGTGTGTCAGAAAGGAGAAATCGAACTCTATAAGACATAGTTTGATCTATGATGGGCTATGCAAGTCTATCGATATCTTTTTGGGGATATGCACTCGAGTCAGCTTGTTACATTCTTAATAAGGTTCCAAGTAAATCTGTGAATAAAACACCACATGAGATGTGGACAAGACGTAAACCGGTGCTCACTCATCTTAGGGTTTGGGGGTGTCCGGCCTATGTCAAACGTTTGAAAGCAAATAAACTCGAAGCTAGATCTAACAAATGTTTCTTTGTCGATTATCCTAAAAAGACTAAGAGGTATTACTTCTATCTTGCTAAAGAACAAAAGTTGTTCGTCAGCAATAGAGCTGTCTTCTTAGAGAAGGAATTCCTTGGAAAAGAAAGTAATAGTTCTAATGTTGAACTTAAGAAAATTCAACATGTAGAAGAACCGACACCAACACTGAATGTTTAGAATTTGATTTGATTAGATCAAACTCAGAACCCAGTATAGATGCACCATTAAGGCGATCAGAAAAAGTACCACATCAACTAGATAGATACTACGATTTCTTGGTTCGGAATGGGGATCCTATCGAACTTGATGAAAATGATGAGGATCCAGTCACCTATATAGATGCAATGCAGAGGCATGACTCTGATAAATGGCTTGCAGCCATGCAATCCGAAATGGAGTCCATAAAGGTCAATGATATATGGACATTAGTTGACCCATCCGAAGGAATAAAACCCACAGGGTGTAAATGATTTTCAAAAGAAAAAAAGGGCGCAGACGGAAAGATGGAGACCTATAAAACCCGTCTGGTTGCAAAGGAATATTGTCAATGTTATAATTGACTATGACGAGACGTTTTCTTCTGTGGCAATGCTCAAGTCCATTAGGATTATGCTTGCGATAGCAGCATATTTAGATTATGAGATCTGGCAGATGGATGTAAAAACTGCATTTCCAAATGGAGATTTAGAAGAAGAGGTGTATATGACACAACTTGATGGTTTTACATCTATAGATGAATCTAAAGTGTGCAAGCTTCAGAGATCTATTTATGGATTAAAGCAAGCTACTCGAAGTTGGAATATATGTTTTGATAAGATGATCAGAACGTAGGACTTCATTAAGAATAAAGAAGAACCTTGCATTTATAAATAGACAAATGATTCAGTGATTGTATTTCTTGTTTTGTATTTGGATGATGTTTTCTTAATTGGGAATGACATCCCTGCATTATAGGAAATAAAAGTTTGGCTTTCATCTCAATTTGTCATGAAGGATTTGG
The DNA here is from genome assembly GCF_051530095.1 of Phoenix dactylifera. Classification (NCBI taxonomy): domain Eukaryota; kingdom Viridiplantae; phylum Streptophyta; class Magnoliopsida; order Arecales; family Arecaceae; genus Phoenix; species Phoenix dactylifera. The sequence goes on along the minus strand of NC_143204.1, from coordinate 9,747,422 downwards.
GAGAAGCATCTTACATCCTAGGGATGAAGATCTATGGAGATAGATCTAAAATTGCTTGGATTGTCCCAATCCACGTACATTGATACTATGCTGAAAGGTGATAGATCGAGATGATAGCAAGAGCGTGTCGAGTTATATATTTACCCTGAAAGGTGGTGTTGTCTCCTGGAAGAGTTCGAAGCAGCATACAGTGATAGATTCAACATGCGAAGCAGAATACATCGCAACATCTGATGCCGCCAAGAAAGCTGTATGGATGCGGAAGTTCATCACAGAGCTTGGAATGGCACCCTCCATTGATGGTCCAGTTTCTTTATTCTGTGATAGAACTGGAGCCATAGCTCAAGCAAGGAAACCTAAAGCACATCAGCGAACGAAACATATTCTACGACGCTATCACCTGATTCGTGAGATTGTAGAACGAGGTGACATTGATTTTCAGAAGATTGATACAAAAAAAAATCTGGCTAACCCATTTACTAAAGACCTCAGCATCAAAGAGTTCAACGACTACAAGTCGAAGATGGGTATACGATACGGCACCGATTGGCTTTAGTCTAAGTGGGAGTTGTTGGAAATTGTATTCTAAAAGTCAATCGTCAGCCTGTTGATGATTGAATTTGTATATGAATTGATTAATTAATAAAATGTTATTTGGCATTATTCATCATTTTATTTATACATCTTCAAAGCATGAGATAATCCTAGTCTTTTCTCTCTTCTTTTTTTTTTGCTGCAAAGGATGACTCATATACTTCTAGTATGGATACATTCAAAAACATCAAAAAATAATACATCGCGGAGTGCTCTAGGCAGCTCTCTTTTTTCCAACTTATTGTGTCCCTCGAGAGTGATCTGCCATGTATGAAGTGTTGGAAATTGTATCCTAAAAGTCAATCGCCAGTCTGTTGATGATTGAATTTGTATATGAATTGATTAATTAATAAAATGTTATTAGGCATTATTCATCATTTTATTTATACATCTTCAAATGAACTCTTGTTATAAGATGAAATTCTTAGGACTCCTTTATGATAAAGGAAGATTTATCTACGAGTCCTTAAAATAGTTCGCGACCAAATGATGTGTTGTTACTAGGACAACAGCATTATCAAGATTAGATCGTTGTGTGCCATATACGTTGGTTTTCTTCTTAACCAAGGAGTGTGGGGATATTGATATGTCACACCGATGAAGTATAGGAGTACATTTCACTGAACGTGACCATTCCGGAACGCTCTGCTGTCAAGAGATGTTCCGAGTGGATTTGGGTAAATATGTCCCTCAGACCTGAGATCATCTCGATGATTAGCAAGCAACTCACTGTACTTTGGTACTGGACCAGCTGAATTTTTAATTCAGGGATAAAAGATCACTGGGTGCAGTCAAGTACTTGCGAAGTCGGCGTGTGAGTCAAGATGGAATTGACTCCTCCTGATGATAGGAGATAATGCCCTTATATTCAATTTAGCAAAATCTTGACAAGGGTAATCCTTGTGAGGAGTCACAGGTTTTCTAAGGTTGAATCACAAAGTAGATGTACTATTACAGAGTTGACACAAGGGCAATTCGATTGACAAATTACTCTAAGCAAAAGTTACAGTAAAATAATTATTGAATTATTGAAGGATTAATTAGCAATTAGATTGATAATGAATTCAATTGATTGAATGATTGAGCTTAGGTTAAGCCAAATTGAATAAAATTCAATTTGGGCTACATCAGGATTTGACCTAATTGGATTGGATTCGATTCGAGTTGATTAGGCTCGTCCAATTAATCGGACTTGATCCAATTGGATTGGGCTTGACCCGAGCCTATTAAAAGTCCTTATTTGATAAGGATTCTAAGTTCAAAAATTTAGAAATTGATAAGAAAAAGAATCCCTAAATTTTAGGACCCTAGTTTTCTTTCTTGGAGAAGAAAGACACCTCATCTTTATACCAAAAAGCAGTGGTGCCTATCTTCTTTATTTTTGGCCAATTTGCCTCCTTTTCTGATAGAGGAGAGTGAGAAAGAGATTGATTTTCGGATCGCCTAATTAAATAGCTCAAAAATAGGTGGAGTTCGCCCTTTCAAGCATAGTGAAGTTTAGCTACAGGGGGTGGGTGTGAGGAAAGAGGAGGCGTGGGGCTATTTTTCAAAAAAATATGGCACCTCAAATCTTCCTAAGAAGATAGGAATCAAATCCCTAATTTATAGGGACTGCATGGCGCATCAAGCAGGGTGGTGTGCGGGCTGTAGTTTGGGGCACAATAATCCCCTAAATTTTAGGGATTCATGGCACAAGATTAAAAGAGAATTTGTTCATCTCTTAGCTGCCGATTCATCAAAATTTTTTGAAAATTTTATCAGTCAAATTCGTTAGCGAAAAGAGGTGTGAGGCGTGGGGGATCTTTTGGCTATAAAAAGACCCCCACGCCTAGGGTTTGCATGAGATGGTCTTTAGAAAGAGTTCTAAATTCTGGAAAAATTCAGAGAGCCAGCCAATTTCTCTCCTCCTTCTTCTCCTTCATCTCCATCCTTCATCCTCTTGAAGAAGAATTAAATTTGAGTGCTTTGAGGGAGAAAAGTTCAGCCACTGCAGCACCTCTGCACGAGCTAGCACTCCTACAGTTGTGGATCTTCTTAGAGCTTCATGTGGACTATCCATAGAGGCCAGATGCATGTGTGGCTACACAAGGTGATCAAGGCATTATCAAAGTTCTCAAAGCAAAAAGGTATGAGATCTGATCTCATTAAAAATTAGAATTAAAAATCAATTAGGTTGCTAAAATTCTGCATGACTACATGTTAGACATAGAATCATGCATACTTGTTTAGGATAAATGTTTAAAGTCCTGGATCTATTTTTGTTGTAGAGATATAATCTCTAGCATGCATAGAAATTAAATAGTTTAATTTATGCTTTCGCTGTAAAATCTTTAAAAATACATGCATACGACCACTAGGATTCCCAACACGAAGCCACCCAATCTGCAGCTCCATTATCTTTTCTATAGACCTGCCCTACTTGGAACACCACATCACCTTGTACCATGCCCTAGATGTTTCGGAGTAGGGGGTGGCGCCCATCCACACCACCGATGCCTTTCTAAATTCAGTCGATCACCGTGGCCGAATCTCTCTCTAGCCATACTGCTTTGGCCCGCAAGATGCATCGCGCATAAACCAAACCAGCCTACATCGCTTTCAACTTCGCCTCCAAAATAGAGGTGTCGAAGATTTGGCTCCCACCAGCAGCAACCATCCCAAAATCTAGGCCTTTGATGACGAAACCTGCACCACCTTTTCTGCCACCATCTAGCAAGTATCCACCGAAATTAACCTTGAGGAAACTCGGGGGTAGAGGCTCCTAAATGAAAAACACTGGATGAGACTCTACAAGAGTAGAAGTAGAGCCCCAGGTGCCTCGAGTTATCAAAGGCCTCTCCAATGGACCAGTATAGATGACCTTAGCTGCATGAGCCTAAGCCTGCTCTATAATGAACCTGGGTGAAGGGTTGCTCTTTCCAAAGATCCAAACATTTCTAACCAACTCGATATCGTAAACCGTATAAACCACCCGGACGACCTCTTGTAGGAAGGGCAATGACCCACCGCCTAAGCACATGCAGAAAGGGCCCATGTAGCACCAAGTCTTTTCTCCGTTCAATCTTTATTCTTAAGGCTCGTTTGGTTCATGGGAAGCATTTTTCCTTCTAGGAATATGATTCCTGGAAAGTAGATTCCTAGTAACAGGTTGCCTAGAAAAGTACTTTTGGCATGTTTGGTTGATAATGGAAAAGTGATAGATTTCCAAAGTACTTATGTTTGGTTGACCATCCACTTTTCTGGGAAAGTTATGTGTAATTTCTATTATACCCATAATAAAAATTAGGTCTTTAATGTCACTTTAATGCTAAAGGATTTTTTATGAAAAAATAAAAATGAAGTGATTCCGGCTCATTGGAAAGTAACTTGTCCATATTTCTCATGGGAAAGACTTTCCCATGAAGGGCTCGTTTGGTTCGCAGGAAAAGAAAGGGGAAAATTGTGGTCAACGGGAAAGTAATGAGATGCTTCTTGTTTGGTTGGACTTTTCAAAGGAGAGAGATGCGAAAGTTGTATTCCCATTGGAATATGATTTCCACATTTCATGGGAAAGTTTTTCCCATGAGAAACATGGAAAAGTTACTTTTCCATGAGGCGAGAATCACTCTATCTTTATTTTTTCGCAAAAAGGCCTTTCAGCATTAAAGAGGCATTAAAGACCTAATTTTTATTAGGGGTATAATAGGAATTGCACATAACTTTCCTAGGAAAGTGGATGGTCAACCAAACATAAGCACTCTGAAAATTTGTCACTTTCCCATGTTTAACCAAACATGCTAAAAGTACATTCCCATGCATTCTCTTCCCAGGAATCTTCCTTCCAGAAATTATATTTCTAGGAGGAAAAATGCTTTCCGCGAACCAAATGAGCCCGAAATGTGTGAATCATATTCCTATGAAATGTGAGAATCATATTCCTATGGGAATATAGCTTTTCTATCTCTCTCATTTGAAAATTTCAACCAAACAAGAGGCATCTCATTACTTTCCTGTTGACTACACTTTTCTCCCTATTTTTTCCGCGAACCAAACCAGCCCTTAATTTTTTTTCAGAGTGAGAGGGGCTATCCTCTATTCTCTATGCTAACCCTTCCTACCACACACAAGTAGCATCGAGGCTGCAAGCAATCCAAGCAATTGCTTGCATAATCAAAGCAATCCACTGAAATTAAACCCTTGCCTCTCCCTAAAAGTGCTAAAGCGGTTGTACCATTAGAACCAAAGTTTGGCAGTCCCTCCAATCTTATTAGATCACTTAAACTTATTCCACTCTAGAAAAAATATAGTTGACTTCTATGCCAAAAAGACTTCATGTACACCTTTTAAATTTTCATTAACAAAAGAAGCATTGCGCGCAGAAAGATCACAAAACTTTACCTCACAAGAATCAACCCTTTCCTAATCGCTGGCGGCTTACTCTCCCTTCACCGAGTCTCCTTCTGGTTCCCTCCAAAACCCTAAAACCCTTCCCTCCTCCCCCAATTTCAAACCCCAAATCTCCCCAAAACCCGCCAAATACATCCCCTCTCCCAATATGCGCTCCATCTCCACCATGAGATCCCTCCTCCCCTTCCGCTCTTCATTATATTTTCCCCCATCCCACCTCCTCTGCAGGACCTCTCCACCCCCTTTTCTCCCTTTCATCCCAACCTCCCCATACCCCAAATTCTTCCTCAAATCCCAGATCGCCTACCTTCCAAAGCTCTCGTCTCCCACCCTCAGATCGTTCTGTACCAGCTCCATCGACGGCCCCGATCCATCGATGGATGCCCGGGCTTCCTCTGGTGAGATCCATGTGATCATTGGCCCGATGTTTGCTGGGAAAACCACCACTCTCCTTCGCCGAATTCGGTCAGAGATCGACAATGGAAGGTCCGAGCCTCTCTCTTGAACTGTTATCTCCCGCAAGTCGTGATTTTCTGTCATTCCCCCTTGTAAAAATCGATTCTTTGCATTCTTTGGTCATGGTATTGGTGATTTGTGGCTACTTTGTGATTTGGAGTTATGTTGTATGGCTCAGCATTGCAAGATATCCCTGATCAAAGGTTCGTGAATGTCCCATTTGTTTCCAATTCTTTTTGGCGATCAATTGGTTATGCCCTAAAGTTAATTAGGAAATCTGTTGTGTTTGGGTTGATGTATTGGATTTCTCGTTAATTTTTTATTTATGCATTTTATATGGTAATGGTTGACAGCTCTTCGCGATGAAATTTAACAGGGATGATGGAATGTGAGGTTTATTTTCTTGTCTTGCTGTGAGCAGGAGTGTCGCTGTAATAAAATCTAACAAGGATACGAGGTATGGGTTGGATTCTGTAGTGACTCATGATGGCACAAAGATGCCGTGTTTGTCTCTGCCGGAGCTTTCGATGTTCCAAGATAAATTAGGAATTGAAGCTTACAATAAGGTACAGAAAACTTAAACTGATTTACATTCTTAAAATTCTTATCGTAGTGCAGTTATGGACACCTTAGTATGTCTTTCTGTTATTTGGTTAATCAGGTTGAAAGATTCTCAAGTAGTTTGAGTTAAACGTGGCATCTATGTTGTATATTTTGCTAACCATCTCTCGTGGCTTGACGTATGGTTATTTCCTTAGAGTAGGGTTCCATTCGAAAAGTTTTGCATCATATAACAGTATTCAAACTATAGAGCCATGTGAGATACCTTGTGGAGTACCAGGCGAACACAAAAATCCATTTTGACTTTTAGAAGGGCTTAATTGTAACTAGAATTGTTTCCTCCTGTTTTACCTTGGTATTTCAAATTATTTTCAGTATGTGGTCAAGTCAGCACTTTTGCATATTGTGATCAGAGGGCTTCAGTTAACGCCCAAGTTCTGCCATTTGCATGGCCTTTCAAAATCTTTGTTCGATGGCTAGATCAGAATAGGCTTCAATCCAGTGTATAACTAAAGGTCAGATCATTTTTTAAAAATCCACAGACTAGTAAAGTATTGTTCCCCTACTCTTGATCTCATGATTGACCTCCCATCTACATCAGAAGATCTAGGAAGACAGCTTTTGGTATAAGTATTGATAAGGCAATTCTTGCAAAAATGATGTACCAACTGCAAACTTTTCTCTAGGTGCACTCAAGAAAGGACTTGGACTGATTGATCACTGCATTTCTAAAGGACTGGAAAATCAGTTTAAATCTGATGTGTAGAGCTATTACAACCTTTATTAGTCTGACAGTGTTGCTTTCTGCCCATGGAACTCGTGAATTGGATGGCCATGTTATTTGGATGGCATGACAGAGCTCATAACGTGTTTTATTTGTCACTTTTTCAAGTTTTTTTGACTATATTATAATGTTCAGTCTGCTTTGAATTCCTAGCTTATGTCTAATTTGGAGAAGTGATTTTAATTAGAAAAGTTGATTAGCACTTTATCTAGAGCCATTTTTGACTATGAGACTATGTAGTACCTTTGAAAAGCCTATCATTTATTCCTCTAAAATTTTAGCTTTTATGTTAGTATCACATAAGTAGAAACATTAGCTCCTTCACCGGAAGTTCACAAGCTGGAAGCGTTGGTCTGATTGGCAAATTGTTATCGCATTTTTTATTTTCTTTGTATGAGAATCCATCCTACCTTTTCACAAGTGGTTGCGTCAAGTATTTTCACTAACTTTTAAAAAGGTAGGAGTGGTGGATGAATGGAAAACTCTACACTTTCCTTTGGCAAGGTTGACTTTGCAGTACATTGTTTTCAGCGACCCTCCATGATCCCTTAAAGTACTTTGCATGTATTTTTGGTTAAGAGAGTGAAATAAATCCATATCATTGTTGTTGAGGTGATTTAGCGATTGTTCACTGCAAATGCTTCCTGTGTACTAAGAAAAGCAGGGCCATAAGTTTAGGATAATGGAGGGGATAGTCAAAAAGCATAGAGGAGAAAGGTCATACGGAAGGATAGAAGTGAATGTGAAAGGAGAGAGGAAAATGCTCCCTACATATACTTCACAGAAGTACACAATAAATAAAATTTTAAAGTTCTTATTGATGAGTATTATCTCTTGGGACAAGATTCACATTTATTATCAACATTGTTTTTTTCCCCACATTGACCCATTGCCATTGCTTGCTTCACCATATTCATGTGATAAACATAGAAAATGCCACTTAATGTTATCTGGTGCAACATTCTGCCTTCCCATAAACTTTGCGCACTTAGTTCAACACATTTTCGAGGTCATCATTCCCATTCTGAAAGAGAAGAACATACTTATCGACATTGATATTTGTCCATAAAGGTTCCTATATGTGTCATGAGAAGTTGGAATAGGGGTATCAAACAGATGAGCTGCGCTGTTTGTGAACTTGTGTTTGCCTTGAATTAGTCAGGACTTTGAGCTCATAAAATAAAGGAGCTGAACATCAGATGAGCGAGGGCTAGCTTGCTCGTGGTTGGCTTGTATATACATAATATTAATCCTTAAATATTTATAATTAAAATTAATTTTCTATTAATTTTCACTACTATTATAACTTTATTTGAATGAACTATGTTTATAGCAATTAGATTTGAATCTAATGACATAAATCTTAACCTATTTGCAAATAAATATTAGAGCTGTTAGATTTGCATCACCTGCTCATTTTTATGAGTGGAAACCTTATGTAGCCTAACTGCTCTCTACTCTCCCTTTCTCCTGCCACTTCTCTCTCCTCACCTAACTCATTGTCACCTCTCTCTCCTCTCTCTCTCTCTCTCTCTCCTCTCTCTCTATCTGTCTCTCTCTCTCTCTATGCAATCCAGGCACCAAAAGGGAAGATGAGGTGTGGCTTCCTCCATTTGCCATCAGGTCTGCAACCATGGCATGCCAAGAGGCTCAGATTCAAGACCTTGAGGCGTTGCTACCTCCTTGCACTCCAAAGTCTGCAACCATGTCTGCCAAATGGTTCAGATATGAGATATTCAAAATTAGAGAGGTGAGAGGTAGGAGATGGAGGATTCTTTTTTTCTTTGTTTTTTTTCCCTTTTTCTTCTGAAGCCATGGTTGCCAAGAGGTTCAGATCCAAGTTCTAATTGATCAGGGGCCATGGGATGCGAGGTTTTTCATTTTTTTCCCTTTTTCCTTGTCTGCTTTAGGGTTTCCCCTCTCCATTGCTGAAAGCTCAGGCTTGTCTCAGTGTTTCGAGCCTATTCGAGCCGAGCTTGACACAGAATGAGCCAAGCTTGAGATAGTCGCAGACAATTTTGAGCCAAGTTCGAGTTGACTCCAGCTTGCTCATGTTTGGCTCATTTGCACTCCTCAGTTTTGGTCATATACTATTATTAAATGATGCTGTACGGTAATAGTGGAAATTAAGTTGATGGATATATTTTCTACACATTATCTCATGCATTCACTAAACTCTCATCTGTATGTATTTGTATGACATTCTTTTCGCTCACTATACAGTATGGTATGATGATAACTACTGTAACAAACAACCCTCACACTTTTTCCTTCTTTTTCAGGAAAAAAACACTTGCCTGGTGGTTCCCATTTATCACTGTGTGTCTTTTTCTTTTTCTTTTTGCTTGGCAAAAGTGGGATTCGGAAGTTAGTCATCAATCACAGTAGCATACTTTTTTCACTTAATTTCTTATCCATATAACTTTTCTCTTCTATACTGCTTCCATTCTATAAATATGTGTTGTAGCTTTCATATCAAGGCAATTGGTTGATTTTTAATATTGTCATCAATTTTTCCCTTATTTGATAATGTATACATGTCATGAATAGCTCTTTGATGGTAAAAACTAAATCTGTAAATATATAAATATACATGTCAATAACCATGCTGTTGTCTGTTTGAGATAATGTCTAGCCGGTTGCAGTACAGATGCCTCTGATTATGTTTTCCTGGCCAGTTTCGTGTATGACACTTCTCATCTTCTCAAAAAGATGGGCCTTTCTTCTCTAATTTATTAATAAAAAAGAAAAGTTTACATAATCTATGATTAGCTCTAACGTATTTATTTTAAGCCAATTTTAATCCTTTCTTTTTTGTTGTAGTTCTGCAATGTAACAGCATATTGTTTGACTAGCTCGAAAGAAGCATTCTCTTGCATCATATTTGTTCACTTGATTATGATGTGATGCGTGCATGACAATCTTTTGCTAACAATGCATTTTTGCAGCTGGATGTGATAGGGATTGATGAAGCCCAGTTCTTTGAAGATCTTTATGACTTCTGCTGCAGGGCTGCTGATCACGATGGAAAGACTGTTATTGTTGCAGGCCTGGATGGTGACTACTTGAGGTAATTTCAAAAACTCAAGCAAACTGCTATTCATCAGAAGATTATGCCACAGTGAGGCATCTTTAGGTTCTCCAATATATCTCACTAGTATGTCATCAGAAGATTTTCCTAATGGTTTTGAGCTGCATTTTATTTTGCTGCAAGCTAGATATTTATGTTGGGCACTAAAACATCATTAGGTTCTTTAATATATTCACTTGTATATCATCAGAAGATTTTCCTATTGGTTTTGAACTGCATTTTATTTTCCTGCAAGCTAAAGATTTAATTGGGCATTAAATCTCAATTGGATGCACATTATTATTTTATTCGCAATCTTTTAACCCTGACCAAAGAAACAATTTTTTCAGGAGGAGATTTGGCTCAGTGCTTGATATCATTCCTCTAGCTGATTCTGTCACTAAGCTGACTGCACGATGTGAGCTCTGTGGCCAGCGTGCATTCTTTACCTTGAGAAAGACACAGGAGACAACAACTGAACTTATTGGTGGGGCTGATGTCTACATGCCAGTTTGTAGGCAGCACTATGTAAATGGACAGGTTGTTATGGAAGCCACAAGGATTGTCTTGGATCTTGAAAGGTCCACTGTGATTCAAACTATGAAGTAGCTTTTGCTCAAGTCGTGTGCTCATGTCGTCTTATTTAATTTTGACTAAAAGCTTTTCTCCTTATGTTTATACATACTGTTGTTCGAAGGAGATGTAGGCTGTATAACTGAATGTTCCATTCCTTGTGATTAAGGTGGAAATTTGATGAGCAGATATGGTTTCTTGCAATTTTCTCTTGTTGTAAATCCTGAAAGTGGTTTTTTATGGTCATGCTTTCTTTCATTTTCTTGTTAATAAACTGCTGAGCAAAATGATTTGCATGGCACTTAGTTTGCAGCTTCTGTATGAAGTACTTCAAATCTTCAATGATCCATTTATCAATAAATGTCTTTTGAATTTTGCTTTTCTTAAAGCAGTACCTCTTTGTTAATGGAATGATGGTACTTCAGGTTGGAAGTGAATGCAAACATGGGAAGTGAATTTCTGATTCTAACATATTTAAAACATCTAGCCATGGTGTGAAGTTCTGATTATTACAATAATCATAATGGTTTTCTCAAATAAATACAATAATCACAATGGTCTCTTATTTGAGTTCAAACAATTTGATCATTTTGAATAATATTTTATCCTTTAGAAGGTGTTGTTATCTTGGTCATAAGCTATTATAATATTTGCATTTGTATGTGCCCTAGGCCCTCCATAACCTATTATGATGCTAAATGCTTGTCATGTAATGAAGAATCTTTGTTGGGTTGACGACATGGATAATGACATTGTGATATTTTGTACAACCATCATTTCTCATCACCAAAACATATTATGATGCTACAACAACATTATATAGCAGTTGCAATGATTTCTTTCAATATTGTTATTGTTTCGATATCTTAATATTTAACTTTATGTTAATAAAATAACAATACTTATTTCACATTTATACTTGATAATTATATTTGTTGTTTTACTAATGTAAGAAGTTGTAGTTTTTCTTTTTGTTTTTTAGTTTGTTTCGGTGGATGGGCAAACTTTGGTGAGGTCTAGTGACCAGCCGGTGACACCCCATTTATGACCATGCAATCCAAGTTTTTGTTTAGTAAGGGCCTTTCTTTGAAATCGAAGAAAACATGCTTATTTCATGTAAAAAAGAAACTTCCCGCAAAAAAAAAAAAAGGTTGTTAAAGGAAGATAGCTTGGGTAAAAGTCAAAGTAGAGAGAAAAAGTAATTGTAGATAGGCTTAAATTACTTATTTAATAAAATAATTAGGTGCGAATTTAGATTTTTAATCAGGATTGACAGATTTTTGGTATATTGACTTGACATATATCTTGTGTGACTTGACCTGATTGCCCAATCTACTCTCGAACGGTATTTGATGACACTTCTAGAATGACTGCACAAAATAAAGAACTAAATGAGGAACTCTTGCTTGAACTTAGGGGGGACTTGGATTAACTACCAACATTGTCCTTTAGTCCAATTTTTTTCGACATTCTAAGTAGCTAGCACAATTTTATGAATGCTCTTGATTTCAATGGTTTATGAAAATATCTACAACTTGATTTCCAATTTGACAATATAGTTGTCTGTTTTTTTTTGTTCTAGATGAGTTCTTGAATAAAATGATAGTGAATGTACAATTAAAATTGTCGAGTTGTTGTCATGATAAATTTCTATCGGTGCTGAATGGGGATGGTCAAGCTCATCAATATTCTCCTGCGCCATGTAGCTTGAGCTACGCATGCTGATGCTGCTGATGCTGATGCCATAGTCAACTGAACCTTGAATGTAGCTTAGAATCATCTTTGCTACCTGTAGAAGAATTTGGCTTAATGTCTCCATGTATTTATTGACATGTCTTGTAGTTGCCAACCATTAACGTTATGGTTGATAATTATGGAGTAATTGACTCCTACCTTGGATTATTTGACACAGAAGTGACCGATCACATGGTCAACTCCGTGCCATTGCTTACCGGTATTTCCTCATTTGGGGGGACCTGCTCCTCGATCGATAACACTCCTCGTAGAGTTTCGCGATTTGATCCCAAAGCATTTGGATTTGTCGCCCCGCTTCCTCGACCTTCTTGTCGAGTTCAGTGATTGATGGAGCTCCAGCCGGATGAAAGGTTTGGATAACCACGGCCAGGGTTTGGACTTGCTGGGCGAGCAGGTAAAACTGCTCTGGCTGGATTTGAGAGGTTTGGTCCACAAGGAGGTGTGATGCAGGAGGTGGACCTTGGAGAGAGCAGTCGGGTGCTGGTTCCTGGCTGCTCGATGCGTTTGGGCCCCCTTGGCTCATTATCCTTGTGAACACGACTCGGGCCTTCCTTCTAGCACCAAAGATGTTGTGGTTCAAATCTGACCTGAGGGTGACCACGCCGGTGGAGCGGAGGGAGCTGCCGGTGCTGGAAAGGGGAAGACGGGAGCCACCTCCTACGCGACGGCCACAGACCTGCACCAAGCCTCACCGGTGTTTCCGATGGGGGCCCTCCGACGATTAAGTTAGAGTGGGTAAATTTGGTCCAACCAAAGGTCCTTTAGAAATTACCTGATCGAGCTATTTATAGCCTCGGTGGAGTGGCCCAGATGATAGAGGTACTGTCAGTCCCCATCATGAGGGGGTATGGCTCTGAGCCGGATGGCGTGCAGCTCAGGTAGGCTGGTGACGTGCAGTATAGTCCGTTCTTAAGAACGGTAGGGCGTTGACAGTCACAACAGGGTATGGCCGGAGTAGTTAAGGTATCGTTTGATTGCTGTATAGTTACAAAGATATGACACAGCAGTGTGGTGGAGTACAGCCACGTAGGTGGGCGTAGGCCCGCACATGGATGCGGTCGTTGACAAGGCCAAGCTCGTTAAGTAGTCGCGTCATGTGTTTAGCGAGGTCGGCTTGGTGGAGATGCTGAGATACGCCCCATTCGATGCGACATTTGCTGCGGAATTCGAACGAAATGTCGTTCATCGTATGAACGCGTTTCGGATCATAGAATTCAAAAAATTATCTGAATCCAAATCCAGAAAATCTTTGAACTTATTAGGGAGGGGAGATTAGGATCAGAGGAAGGTTGATTAAGATTCATAAAATTGAAACAAAAATCAGAAGTTATAGATTTGAAGATTTCATCTTCAAAAATTCTGCAGGTGTAGAACACCGCAGCCTGATGATCTTTCTAGGTTCCTGGTTAAGCCGCACACATGTCTGGCTTCTACAGGTATCCACACGAGGATCTAATCATCTGAGATAGGATCTTACCAGAGTGCTAGCTCCAATCATTAATCCAAATTAATTTGGGTCGAACCTAATTTAATTTGGCTCATTTAAACAGCCCGATTGCAATCCAATTGCAATCAATTTTACTTAATTTTTCTTTCATAACTCACTAACACTTAGTGGGTTAATTCAATCTCCAATCATATTAATGATTGATTTCTTTTGTGATTTTAAATCACAATTATAATAGTCTGACTAATTAAATCCTCTATGTGTGTGACCCCATAGATTCTATTCTGACTGGTAATGAGACATATTGAGATCCCCATCTCAATATCACTGAAACTTTTTTCAGTGGACTGAAATAATTTCAGTTCTACTCTTAGGGTTCACTGATCACCAAGTGATTGCTTTCGAGTCACACAATTCACTAGTGATACCTAGCAGTATGTGGTGGCAACCCAGCAGAATGAAATATCTAAACCTCTCGGTGCAGTTAGCATATGATACAGTCCCTCTATTATGGATTCTAACATGACGGAGGTTATGGATAACTCGTCAAACTCCATCGTCTATCTTATGTCTAATTTATTTGACTTCCAGTTCGAGATATGAAAAACTCTTTTTCCAAAATACATGGCCAGAAATTTATCGAACTCAGTTTTATAAATCACATAGGATCACTCCTAATCTATTAAGGTCGATAGATCCTATCTAGATGCAACCCTATTCCAAAATGAACCTACTGCAGCCAATCCGTACTACAAGGACCCGAATGAATAGGGCCCAAGTTCACATGCTCGTCAAACTACAGCAACCTCACAGTGCATAGCTGAGGCATCGTAGGTCAAAGGACCAGTCATACAACTGCGGCATAAGTAGTCACTGACGAGAGGATAGACATCCATGGGACTACTTTCTTTAGTCACGCTCAGTACCTTGTTCTCTAATAAGTACTCGCATAATCACTTCAGTGTCTCTACACTGTGGACTCGAGACTCGTCCATCTGACTAAGTGAACGGTGCACTAATCTCAGCAGATCGATCACCGTCCCTCATGATGGATCTATCGATCAGGAGCATTTAGAAATTAATCCCTAATAACACATGCCTCAAATTCTCAACTCTTTGAGAATATGTATCATCATCTATTAATTTTTTGGACGATACAAACATGAATGAAAAATAAATTGCCCAATCTTATTTATTAATAAGTGTCAAATTACAAATTTATGCCCCAAATTATAAATATGCGTCAGCCACATTGGCTTCTAGTGCATATTTCTAACAATCTTTCATTTACACTAAAGCCAATCAGACATGTATTTAAGCCCCATCTTCTCGAGATGGACTTCTTGAGACATGTATTTAAGCCCCATCAGTATAGCCTTCTACCTTTAACTCTGTGCCTCTCCCAAGGATAAAAACATATCCTTAGTTCTTTTCAAGTACTTAAGGATATTTTTCACAGCTATCCAGTGCTCCTCGTCTGGATTCGACTGATATCTACTCGTGACACTCATAGCATGTGCTATATCAGGTCGAGTACATATTATGGCAGACATGAGGCTCCCTATAGCTGATGCATAAGGGATTCTGCTCATGCGCTGAATTTCTTCAGTTGTTTTGGGGCACATCTTCTTGGAGAGATTTATCCCATGCCTTAGGGGTAAAAATCCCCTCTTAGAGTATTCCATGCTGAATTTTTTCAGCACTTCCTCTATGTATATTTTTTGTGACAGGCCTAGCATCCTCTTAGATCTATCTCTATAGATCTTAATCCCCAAATATATGATACTTCCCCTAGGTCTTTCATGGAGAACTTTTTAGACAACCATAACTTGACCGATGTGAGCATGGGAATATCATTCCCAATCAGGAGTATATCATTCACGTACAACACGAGGAATACTATAGCCCTCCCACTGACCTTTTTGTATATACATGGTTCCTCTTCGTTCTTGATGAAATCAAATGATTTGATCACATCATTGAAATGAGTATTCCAACTCCAAGATGCTTGCTTTAGTCCATAAATGGATCTTTACAGATTGCAGACCTTATGATCACCATCACTAGAAGTGAAACCTTGAGGCTGCTCCATATAGATATCTTCCTCAAGATATCCATTAAGAAATGTAGTTTTCACATCCATCTACCATATCTCATAATAATGATAAGCTGCAATGGCAAGCCACGTTCGAATGGACTTCAGCATGACTACCGGTGAAAAGGTATCCTGATAGTTATTGCCTTCGCGCTGACTATAATCTTTTGCCACCAACCTTGTCTTATAGGTCTCTACCTTGCCATCCGAACCTATTTTTCTTCTGTAGATCCATTTATACCCAATAGGTACTATACCTTCAGGTGGATCTACTAAGGTCCATACTTGGTTGGAATGCATTGAGTCTATCCCTGACTTTATCACATCCTTTCATTTTTCGGAGTCGATGTCTAACATCGCTTCGTTGTAGGTCTTGGGATCATCACTATGATCTCTTTCTCCCATTAGGAACTCTTCCTCTATTTCCTCTGTAAGCATACCTAAGTATCTTTCAGAAGGATGAGAGATCCTACTGGATCTACGAAGTGGACGAGGTTCTTCATATATTGGTTCAATGTGAATAGGTTTACTAGGCTCAATTGCTTATTGCTCTTCAGAGACTTTATCTTCGAGCTCAATTTTTCTACCACTGCCTCTATCAAGGATAAACTATTTTTCTAAGAAGATGGTGAAAGAATAGATGCCCTACAAGCCAATCGCAATTTGTATTGCGAAGGATTTTTCTTTGATTTTCCAAATCATGTATGTGAGATTTAATTATGAATAAATGCATTGTGTTTCATCATATGCTGTTTCTTATATTTGTGATGAACCTCTTAGATTAGAGCAATGGTTTTAGGGGTATGATGAGATCATACTAGTGAGACCTAAAATCCTAAAATCCTAATCTTAAGTATTTTCAGTCATTGGTACATTGAGTCGGAGATTAATGCTACCGGTAAGATTGGCACATCTTATGTGTACTCGATGCAGAGGGTGATTGATCTCACAATCACTTGTGTGAGACACTAATACAAAGATGTAGGTGCTCATTAGAGGAATGAGTTCACTGAATTGACCTGCAAATAGAAATCTTATGAAGTCTTACTTACATGTCAAAAGATGATTCTCTTAGTGGGAATTGTGCAACTGATTCTATGACCTGAGATCACCATGGTATCTTATGCACATAAATTTATGTTTTGGTTTATACTCATTCATGACAATAAGTTGTGTACGAGGTCTTCTGGATATGGTGGATTGTGTACGAAGATTATGAGTAGGTCAACAAGGAATCAATCACTTCTAGTAAGAGAAGATCGCATCCCATTTATTCTAATCATATGATATTTCAGGAGTTTTTGATCAAAGCAGAATGAAAATTAGAAAGAGTTTCTAATGTTTCATGATTCGAATTATCATTAGAAGATTAAGAGAAATATGAATATGAAATTGAGTTTGACATACATTCATACTCATATACATATTCGGGATGCAGTTTGATTGAAGGATTGAATTGCATGATAATTTGCCACTGAAGGGTATTTTTAGTATTTCTACCAAATTTCATATTTTCCGAGTAGACATGATACATTGCTAGATGTCAATCTTGTCTTGTAGGTTTGATCGAATTAAAGAATTTAATTCGATCACCAATTAGAAAGAATTCTAATTGTTAAGTTTGGATTCATGCAGTTTGGACCTAAATCAATTAGAAGAGTTCTAATCAAGTTGGGTCAACTCTCACTCACACCTATTGCTGGCTAAGTATGGAACTCAATGGGTCACACACAAGAAAACTGATTAAGGGTCTATTTGGATTAGATCATGTTTGCAAGATAAACATCCTAGCAGGTATTGCAAACCTTAGCTCCTGATTCGAATTGGATTCAAATCTGATTCTTAATTGATCTAATTTGATTAGATCATATCCTAACATAGGTTAGCCAAAAGTTGGTACCTAATTGGCTTGGTTTGATTTAATTGGCTTAGATTTGATAAAACATTTATTTTTGACCGTTGGATCTTCTTCAAGCCATTGGATGAAGACTTAATGGATCAAATGGATGGCGCCATGGATTGGAGCCATTGGATTTTCATCATAGGATGATGGGAGATCATGATGACGTGATAGATACCATTGGGAGGCGTGATGATGAAAAATACGTGAAGGAAAGAGAGAGAATACGTGAAGATTGTAAGTGGATAAGGATGAAACATCCTTTTGATCTTATCCACTTAAATCTCTCTCTCATCCTCATGCCTAAGGGGATTATGGTGCCACTAATTATGGCCTTTGGATCATCATCAAGCATTGATGAATGGATGAGGTTGGCTCCTACTTTTCATGCATGAGAAGAAAAGAAAATAGGGAGAAGTACAGTGCATGAATGAAGAGACGTATCATGAAAGCATCTCTTGGTTGGATAAGGATGAAACAATACTAACTCCTTATCACAACCCTTCATTTGATATGTCCCTTGATTCATGATTGGATGGCACCCCTTGATGAGGCGCCTCTTGCCTTATGAAGCGCCAAGCCCTCACATCCGTACGCCACCTATAAAAGGGAGTCGCTCTTGGTGTTTTTATTCATCCCGATTCCAATTCCAACTTTCTCTCTCATATCCCTTCTTTCTTATATTAGTTTCCTTCTTTCTAGGATTGCTTCTAGGGTGTCCTAATCAAAGACAAGGTGGTCTTCTTTAGGACAAAAGGATTATAAGTGATTTTAGAAGGTAGAAGAAAATTAGAAAGGAAGAAAAGCAAGCCATTAGAATTCTTTGAAAGAATTCTGCATTAAGGATCAAGGTCCTTGGAGCTAAAATCTTGAATCAAGTTTCCGTGTGGATCAATGTTGGAGGATGAACATTTGGGCACCTAGTGAAAATTTTGCACATTGGATTAGCGTTAGAGGTATTCTTCTATTTCTGCATTTATATTATATTATTTGATTACTACCATTAAGGTGATCTTGGCTTAATAGGGTATCATGTAAAGGAACTTTATTAAGAAAATTTTAAAATTTCTAGCTTCTGCAGCCCCTATATGGCATGATAAAATTTTACAGTAGTATCAGAGTCACCCTTAATTGGTTCAATCAAATGATTATGCATGATGTATGATTGTTAATTTACTATGAGATAGTAATGTCATATGATTAGAAGAATGCTGAATTATATGATATGATATATAATAAAATATCATGATATGAATTTTTTCACATGAAGATATGTTGAAGCATGTTAATTGATTCAATCAATTGGTAATAATTTGTACATACTAGAAAATAGCTATGATGTATGATAATTGCTTTTCATTTATATATGTTATGAGATAGATATATAGTTTATTGTAGCATATACATAGACGTGTTAAATATGTTACAATTATAGAATGTGCTTGAGACTAGTAAACCCTCAATAAGAAATTATATTAAGTCATAGTGTTGAAAAATTTTGGGCTAACTCATTTTAGAACAATTAATCTAATTGGTGTCTAGAAAAGCTCTAAAGGTGGTTACTTAATTAGGACCTTACTCTCTGAGTAAGAGAAGCCTTCCACCTACTTACCTGGCCAATTGTTTGATTGTCTATTATGGATAAACTTAATGTTGATAAAACACTACTGATATCCTTTCTTCATACCTCAACATTATTATGTCAAGATCCATGCTAGTTTGTTGTGCAACCACAAGGCTTGCATGGGGATTGATGTTATACTGTCTTGGTGCATAGAGATGCTTATAGCATATTTAAATATATTGCTTTATTGTGCAACCATAAGAGCAATATTATTCGAATATGACTATATGGAAATGAAGGGTTTGACTTAACTAAAACATTATAGTTTGTTGTGCAACCACAAGGCTATAAGTGTTTTAAGAGGACAAGATAAAATTGAGAATTGCATGAGATGCAATTGGAAAGAGTTTTCTACCTTTGAACTCATAAGGGTTTGTTGTGCAACCACAAGACTTTTATGATAAATTAGGATCTCAACCCTACTAAGAAAAATTAGGTTTTCTCGTTTATCATAGGAGAGGGCGATGATATTCGACAAAAATAGTAAGAGACGATTAAATAAAAGTTCTTATTTAATTGTATACATGTCACCATAATTGGCCTACTTATGTTAGTTTTGTTCTTGCTTATGTTAAATGGCTTCTTCACTTTCAGTAAGAGGCATCTTAGATGCCAACATATTGACCAGTACAAACTATGTGGACTGGTTGAGGAATCTAAAAATTGTACTCACTCAGAAGAAAATTTTCTATATACTTGAAACCCCTGATCTTGGAGATATAGGGGATAATGCTACTGAAGAAGAGGTTGCCACACATAAGATGTGGAAGAATGACGGTTTGACTGTCAAATGTATCATACTTGCCTCTATGAGTAATGAATTACAAAGGCAACATGAAAGGATGGTCCATATTTCTAAATTTAAAAGAGTTGTATGGAGAGCAAAGCAGAACTGCTAGATATGAGATATCGAAGCAGTTGTTCTGTGCTAGAATGAATGAAGGAACTCCAGTGCAAAATCATGTTCTTATGGTTATAGACTTGATCACCAGATTAAGTCAATTTGGTTTTGCTATGGACAGTGAGCTCAGTCAGAATATGATCCTGCAATCACTACCTGATTCATTCTCTCAGTTTGTTGTGAATTTTCACATAAACAAGCTGAACGCCTCCCTGCCTGAGCTGTTAAATATGTTAAAAATAGCTGAGGGCCACATCAAGAAAGAAAAGGGTCCAATTCTTCTTGTAGATAGTGCCTCCAGAAAAAGGTCAGGCAATAAGGGTTCTAAGAGAAGGTTGAACCCTAAAAGTAGCAAGATCAAGAAGAAGAAAGGAAAGAAAATCTCCGAAACAAGTATCTGTTTCCATTGCGGCAAGGAAAGCCATTGGAAAAGGAATTGCAAGAGCTTTCTTGCAACTGTAAAGCCCAATGCAAGAGTTGCATCAAAAGGTATGTTTATGCTACATGCCAATTTGTCATTAAGTTCTTTAAATTCAAATTCATTGGTATTGGATACCAATTGTGGTTCTCATATTTGCAAATCTTTGCATGGACTACAGAAAATTAGAAGTTTGAAGAAAGGTGACTTCGAGCTTTATGGCGTTGGAGGAGAGTCTATCCAGGCTGAAGCTATTGGAACCTACTACTTGGAATTGCCTTCGGAAGAGTTCCTGCAATTAGAAGATTGTTATGCCCAAGATTATTAGAAATGTAATTTCTATTCCTTTGTTGTTAAAGAAAGGATTTGAAATTAATGCAAAGAGCAATGGTTGCTCAATTTTTTTTTTAATAAAATCTATTGCAATGGCAGATCTTCTTGTTCTATCTCTTAATGACAATGTATTTCATATTGATGAAAATAATAAAAGAAAGAGAGAAGAGGTGAATAATACCGTTCTTTGGCATTGCCGACTAGGTCATATTAGTGAGTCAAGAATACACAAGTTATATAAAGAAAAGTTCTTTGATCCTTATGATTTTGAATCATTAGGAACTTGTGAGTCTTGTTTTATGGATAGAATGACCAAGTCTCCATTCACTGGACATGGAGAAAGGGCAAGTGTGTTATTAGGACTTGTGCATACAGATGTATGTGGTCCTATGACAACTCCTGCTAGAGATGGATACTCTTATTTCATCACATTCACTGATGATTTATCAAGGTTCGGATATGTGTATCTTATAAAACATAAATCTGAAGCCTTTGATAAGTTTAAAGAGTATCAAAGTATGGTTGAAAAACAAACTGAAAAGTGTATTAAAATTCTTCGATAAGATCAAGGAGGTGAATACCTTTCTAGTAAATTTTTAAATCATCTTAAGAAAAAGGGTATTCTCTCTGAATGGACACCTCCGTATACGCCATAATCAAATGGTGCAGCCGAATGAAGGAATCGTACTCTATTAGATATGGTACGGTCCATGATGTTCTTTACAGATCTTCCTATTTCCTTCTGGGGTTTTGCCCTAGAGACTGTTGCACTTGTATTAAATAGGGTACCTTTAAAATCTGTATCTAGTACTCCATATGAGACATGGAGAGGAAAGAAGCCTAATCTTAAGTATCTTAAGATATGAGGCTGTCAAGCTTATGTCAAAAGAAATTTTGGACACAAGCTAAGTGCTAGATCAGATAAGTGTATTTTTGTAGGTTATCCTAAAAATAGTACATGATACATCTTCTATCATCCTACTGAACAAAAGATCTTTGTAGGTAGGCATGCCACTTTCATGGAGAAAGAGTTTTTCTTTTAAAGGTGCAAGGATAGAAGAATTGAACTTGAAGAAGTTCAAGACTTACAAATAGAGACACAAGATATTCCTCAACCAGATGTACCCATTGATGAGGTACAACCACAACACACATCTCCTGTTTGAAAGTCAGATAGAGTGCGAAATGCACCTAAGAGGTATGGATTTATTATTGAGAATGATGAAGCCCACATCATTGAGAATGATGATCCTCTGACCTATTCAGAAGCTGTCATGAGTAGTGACTCTAACAAATGGCTGGAAGCCATGAAATCTAAAATAGACTCTATGTAACCAACCAAGTATGGACTTTGGTTGATACACCTAAGGGTGTGAACCCTATAGGTTACAAATGGGTTTATAAGAAAAAGATTGGAGAAGATGGCCAAGTAGAAACCTACGAGGCTAGATTGGTGGCAAAAGGTTTCAAGCAAAAGTAAGGAATTGATTTTGATGAAACTTTTTCACCAGTTGCCGTGCTTAAATCTATTCGGATTTTTCTTGCAATAGCTGCATACTATGATTATAAAATCTGGCAGATGGATGTCAAAACCGCCTTCCTTAATGGTTATCTTGAGGAAGAGGTTTATATGACACAGCCAGAAGGATTTGTCTCAAGAGGAAGAGCAAATCAAGTATGCAAGCTTAAAAAATCTATTTATGGATTAAAGCAAGCATCGAGGAGTTGGAACATCCGTTTTGATACAACAGTCAAAGACTTTGATTTTATCAAAAATGTGGATGAACCATGTGTATACGAGAAGGCTAGTGGAAGTGCCATTGTTTTCTTAATATTGTATGTAGATGACATACCAATCATTGGAAATGATATTCCAATGTTACAATAGGTCAAGACTTGGCTATCAAAAAGCTTTTTCATGAAAGACTTGGGAGAAGCATCCTATATACTTGGTATAAAGATCTATAGGGATAGATCTAAAAGGATGCTAGGCTTGTCCTAGACTAGGTACATAGATCATGTGCTGAAAAGATTCAGCATGGAAGGAAGTAAAAGAGGTTACTTGCCTATGAGTCATGGCATACATCTCTCTAAGAAGATATCTCCTAAGACATCTGAAGAGAGAAATAGAATGAATTCTATTTCCTATGCTTCGGCAGTAGGATCGATTATGTATGCTATGCTATGTACTAGGCCTGATGTTGCTTATGCCTTAAGCATAACAAGCAGAATCCAGGCTGATCTAGGGGAGGATCATTGAATAGTTGTGAAAAATATTCTTAAGTACTTGAGAAGGACTAAAGTTGTTTTTCTAGTCTATGGTGGTTCTGAGTTGAAAGTACAAGGATTTTCTGATTCTAGTTTTCAGTCAGACCCAGATGATAGCAAGTCTACTTCAACGTATGTTTTTACCCTAAATGGTGGTGCAGTGAGCTGGAAGAGCTCCAAACAGCAAACTGTAGCTGACTCAACTACTGAGGCAGAATACATTGCTGTGAGTGAAGCCACTAAGAAAGCTGTCTGGATGAAGAAATTCATCTATAAGTTGGGAGTAGTTTCGAGATTACTGAATCCGTCCCAGTTTATTGTGATAACACTAGAGCTGTTGCTCAAGCAAAGGAACCAAAGTCTCATTACAAATCCAAGCACATTTTAAGACGCTTCCACCTCGTTCGAGATATTGTCGAGAGACAAGATATAGTCATTGAACGGGTAGATACAAAGAACAACTTAGCAGACCCATTTACTAAAGCTCTACCACAATAGCAGTTTGATCGCCACCTCGATTGCATGGGGTTAAATTTAAGGGCGATTGGCTTTAGTGCAAGTGGAAGATTGAAAGAATAGATGTCCTACAAGCCAATCGCAATTTGTATTGCGAAGGTTTTTTCTTGATTTTTCAAATCATGTATGTGATATTTAATTATTAATAAAGACATTGTGTTTCATCATATGCTGTTTCTTATATTTGTGATGAACCCCTTAGATTAGGGCAATAATTATAGGGATATGATGAGATCATACTAGTGAGACCTAAAATTCTAAAATTCTAATTTAAGGTATTTCTAGTCATTGGTACATTGAGTCGGGGATCAATGCTACCGGCAAGATTAGCACATCTTATGTATACTCGATGCAGAGGGTGATTGATCTCACAGTCACTTGTGTGAGACACTAATACAAAGATGTGGGTACTCATTAGAGGAATGAATTCACTAAATTAACCTGTAAAGAGAAATCTTATGAAGTCTTACTTACATGTTAAAAGATGATTCTTTTAGTGGGAGTTGTGCAACTGATCCTATGACCTGAGATCACCATGGTATCTTATGCACATAAATTCATGTTTTGGTTTATACTCATTTATGACAATAAGTTGTGTACGAGGTTTTCTAGATATGATGGATTGTGTACGAAGATTATGAGTAGGTCAATAAGAAATCAATCACTTATAGTAAGAGAAAATTGCAACCCATTTATTCTAATCATATGATATTTCAGGGAGTCTTTGATCAAAGCAGAATGAAAATTAGAAAGAGTTTCTAATGTTTCATGATTCGAATTATCATTAGAAGATTAATAGAAATATGAATATGAAATTGAGTTTGACATACATTCATACTCATATACATATTTGGGATGCTGTTTGATTGAAGGATTGAATTGCATGGTAACTTGCCACTGAAGGGTATTTTTAGTATTTTCATCAAATTTCATATTTTTCAGGTAGACATGACACGTTGCTAGACGTCAATCTTGTCTTGTAGGTTTGATCGAATTAAAGAGTTTAACTCGATCACCAATTAAAAAAAAAATTAATTGTTAAGTTTGGGTTCGCGCAGTTTGGACCTAAATCGATTAGAAGAGTTCTAATCAAGTTGGGTCAACTTGTACTCACACCTATTGCTGGCTAAGTATGGAACCCAAGCCGTTGGATCTTCTTCAAGCTGTTGGATGAAGACTTATTGGATCAAATGGATGGCGCCATGGATTGGAGCCATTGGATTTTCATCATAGGATGATGGGAGATCATGATGGCATGATGGATACCATTGGGAGGTGCGATGATGAAAAATACGTGAAGGAAAGAGAGAGAATACGTGAAGATTGTAAGTGGATAAGGATGAAAAATCCTTTTGATCTTATCCACTTAAATCTCTCTCTCATCCTCACGCCTAAGGGGATTATGGTGCCACTAATTATGGCCTTTGGATCATCATCAAGCATTGATGAATGGATGAGGTTGGCTCCTACTTTTCATGCATGAGAAGAAAAGAAAATAGGGAGAAGTACGGTGCATGAATGAAGAGACGTATCATGAAAGCATCTCTTAGTTGGATAAGGATGAAACAATACTAACTCCTTATCACAACCCTTCATTTGATATGTCCCTTGATTCATGATTGGATGGCACCCCTTGATGAGGCGCCTCTTGCCTTATGAAGCGCCAAGCCCTCACATCCGTACACCACCTATAAAAGGGAGTCGCTCCTGGTGTTTTCATTCATCCCAATTCCAATTCCAACTCTCTCTCTCATAACACTTCTTTCTTACATTAGTTTTCTTCTTTCTAGGATTGCTTCTAGGGTGTCCTAATCCAAGACAAGGTGGTCTTCTTTAGGCAAAAGGATTAGAAGTGATTTTAGAAGGTAGAAGAAAATTAGAAAGGAAGAAAAGCAAGTCATTAGAATTCTTTGGAAGAATTCTGCATTAAGGATGAAAGTCTTTGGAGCTAAAGTCTTGAATCAAGTTTTCGTGTGGATCAACATTGGAGGGTGAACATTTGGGCACCTAGTAAAAGTTCTGCACATTGGATTAGCATTAGAGGTATTCTTCTATTTCTGCATTTATATTATATTATTTGATTACTACCATTAAGGTGATCTTGGCTTAATAGGGTACCATGTAAATTTTAGAATCCCTAGCTTCCGCTGCCCCTATATGACATGATAAAACCTTACAGATGGCATGCCAGCTCACAAACACTTTGTGATCCTCTAGGATGTAAAAATTATATCCTAACGACTCTTTAGGATATCCAATTAAACGAGCACCAATTGTCCTATCCTCTAACTTGTTTGCCTGTTGTCGCTTGACTTGGACCGGGCATCTCCAAATCTTGAGATAACCAAGACTTGGTTTCTTACCATGCCATATTTTATACAGCGTAGTAGGAATGGACTTAGAGGGAACTCAATTCAATATGTAGATAGCTGTAAGTAGGGTCTGATTTCTATATCCAATAGGGTCTGATTTCTATATCCATAGAAATAAGGGTAAGTCAGTGAAGCTCATCATAGACCTGACCATATCCAATAGGGTCTGATTTCTCCTCTCTGACACCCCATTGAGTTGAGGTGTACTAGGAGGTGTCCATTGTGAAACTATACTATTTTGTTTGAGATAATCACGAAACGCTCCACTAAGGTATTCTCCTCCTCGATCTGATCGAAGAACCTTAATGAGTTTTTCTGTCTGTTTTTCTACTTCAAATCTAAATTCTTTGAACCTTTCAAATGCTTTAGATTTATGTCTCATAAGATAGACATAACCATACCGTGAGAAATCATCGGTAAAAGTAATAAAGTAGAAAAATTGACCCCGAGCCTGCACATCAAATGGGCTACACACATAGTATGTATTAGGGCAAGTATTTCAGTGGACCTCTTTCCGTGTCCTACAAAGGGTAATTTAGCCATTTTTTCTTGAAGGCAGGATTCACAAATCGGATATGACTCAAAAGTCAATGAACTCAAAAGTCCATGTTTCTTCAATTTGTTAATTCTGTCTTCTTCTATATGATCAAGTCTGAGGTGCCACAAATACTTTTGATTTATCTCATCTCTAAATCTTTTAGATCCTATGGTACTCACTGTATGCTCAGATACGTTCACAGATACATCCATATGTAAGTGATAGAGACCGTCAATCATAAAACCACGTCCAAACAGTTTATTTCGCAAATAAATGGAAATATAGTTTTTATTGAAATTGAATTCATAATGTTCCTGTGCTAGACAAGATACATAAATCAGATTTCTGCTAGCACTAGGTACAAAATAACAATCTCTAAGTATCAAACTTAATCCTGACGGTAAATGCAAAGAAAATGTGCTCACAGCAACAGCAGCAACTCTTGCTCCATTTTCAACCCGTAGGGTTATCGTACCTTCCGTAAGCCTTCTACTTTTCTTTAGACCCTACATAGTATTGCACAAGTGAACACTAAAACCAGAGTGTTGCCCAGATAGACAACCCAAGAGGGGGGGGGGGGGGGTGAATTGGGTTTTTAAATTAACTTGAATATTTAAAACTTTGTGGATGATTAATTTAAAGCTATAGCAAGTTGTTTAATTAAAGCTAAGTGCTGTGAGTAGTGTCCGGGGAAGAAGATGAGAGACAATGCACTACAAATACAAAGTTTTATAGTGGTTCGGAGCTAACCCTTGCTCCTACGTCCACTCCCCAAGTCTCACTTGGGAATTTCACTATAACCCCCTTGGATTACAGCCGGTTGTTTTGCAAGCTCACAACCAAACTTGTTGTTTTACGAGCTCACAACGAACTCGGTCGGTTTTTCCAGGCTCACCGACTAGAACCAAACCCCGATTGTTTTTCCGGGCTCACAATCAAACCCTTACACACGTTGGTTTTAACTTGGCTCACCAACCAACCTTAAACCCCTTGATTCAATCCCCCGATTGAATCAAGTAAATACAAGAGATAGAAGAAAACAGAAAATAGCTTCTCAAAAAGCAGATTTAAAACAATATAATCGTAAAGGAGTTAGAAGCCCTCAAACGCTTTTAAGCTGGTGAAGAGGTATGGCTTCTGGAACTCCGGTCTCCTCTTGAAAGAGTGGTCGACTTGAATGCAGGAGGAGGAAGCTTTGATTGTTGGGAAGAAGTTGTTGGGGCAGTAAATGCAGATCTCCCCTTTTTCGTTTAAGAGCACTTGGAGAGCTTGAAAACTTGAATGCTTGGAGTGGAATGTCTATTCTCTGCCTTGCTACAGTCCTCTGTGGCTATTTAAGCCAACCCCCACGGAAACTAGCCGTTACTCTGCTTTTTCTGGCCGTTCTGCACACTCTGCGCAGCCTGACAATATGACCGTTGGTGGGTTGGAGTCGACTCGCGCGATCAGGAGTCGACTCGGCTGTAGCAGGAGTCGACTCACGCTTTTCCGGAGTCGACTCGGCAACTGTTCCAAATTTGAATTAAAGTTGCAGTCTTGACTGGGAGTCGACTCGTCTTGACCTGGAGTCGACTCGCCAACTTCTGGAGCTGACGTGGCAATTTTGGAGTCGGCTCATCCACTGAAGTCCGTGGATCCAAATTTGAATTTTGTCCACTCGAGTCGACTCGACTGTCCTGGGAGTCGACTCGAATCTCAGAGCCCGAACTCCCGATTCTCTGTCTTTTGGCTCATCCAGTCTTGGAGTCGACTCGAACTTCCTTGGAGTCGACTCGGCTCTCAGTTTCCGAAAGTTGGTCTTCTGCCTTTTGACGTGAAGCTTGTCTCGGAGTCGACTCGAGCTGTCTGTGAGTCGACTCGAATCTCAGAGGCAGTAACATGGTCTTCTGTCTATTGATGGTCGCTCAGTCTTGGAGTCGACTCGCGTACTGCGGGAGTCGACTCGAATCTCAGAGTCCGAAAATCGTTCTCTGACTTTTTCTTTGTGTTCCTCTGAGAGTCGACTCTTACCTTCTTTGGAGTCGATCTGCCAACCATCGGAGTCGACTCGCGTTCCACTGGAGTCGACTCGAATCTCAGACCCGAAAACTGCTCTCTGACTTTTCTTTGTGTTTCTCTTGGAGTCGACTCTTACTATCCTGGAGTCGACTTGTTGAACATTGGAGTCGACTCGCGCACTTCGGGAGTCGACTCGTTGACAGTTTCTGAGTTGAAGCTTTCTGTCCTTCTGTCTGTTCTCAGTCGGAGTCGACTCGTACTGATCTGGAGTCGACTCGAGCTCGTGCCAGTGAA
This sequence comes from Phoenix dactylifera, assembly GCF_051530095.1. Taxonomy (NCBI): domain Eukaryota; kingdom Viridiplantae; phylum Streptophyta; class Magnoliopsida; order Arecales; family Arecaceae; genus Phoenix; species Phoenix dactylifera. The sequence goes on along the minus strand of NC_143204.1, from coordinate 9,718,539 downwards.
CTTGATACGCTTGGAGTCGACTCGTGATACTCGGGAGTCGACTCGAGTCTCAGACATTGGTTCATGCAGACTTCTTAACTTATCCAAAATACTATGAACCAAGTCTAGAAACACTTGGACAGGATTTTCACTGAAACACTCAATTGAATTCATTAGTAATCACAAGATATACTCAAATGCTTTGAGCTCATCAAAATCAAATGGGGTTTTAATCAATCACTCCACAATCTCCCCCTTTTTGATGATGACAAAACTCTGAGTATATGTAAAGTGAATTGCTCATAAAACAATGAAGTAAAATCCATAAATGAATTCAAATGTCTGATAATTTAATTTATCCAAGTTTGAAAGGAGTGAAACATTAAATTTCGGAGTTAAAGCTCCCCCTTTCATTTGGAATTATATAAGCCTTCATATTATGCAATCAATTGTTCGGCTTATATGTCATTAATGATTTAGCTTGATTAAAATTCAGATTCTCCCCCTCAACATATGCATTCAACTATGTTTTGATTCTCTGAATTTCCTTTTAATGCTTTGAAGTTTTTGAACTGAATTTTATCTTTTTAGAGGAAAAATCTGTCAATTTGTTCTTGAGTAGGATTCAGCTAATCTCCGAATATCCCTTGAATAGATTCTGGAGATTACTCCATTAGGAGCCCCAAAAGAGAGATAATGAGCCTCGAGGTACCGAATCCACTTAGAACAAATTTGTGTGTGTTATTAAGAGTTTATCTTTTTATTTATTTCCATTGATTTCTTTTACATATTTTTTCATATTTCTCCTCTTTTTACATATTTTATACATATTTCTCCCCCTTTTTGTCATCATACCAAAAAGGAGGTAATCACACACAATCAATGACACAACCAATCATCAAATGGCACATAATTGAAGATAAAATGTCTACTCATTGTATTGATATGAATGTGAATACATGTGAGAATACAATAAGTAAAGCAAAGCAAGACAAAACACAACTCAAACACATCTATGTCCTCCTCGAGGATGAAGCTCCCCCTCTCGAGGATGCATCTCCTCCTCTGGAGGGTGTGGCTCCTCCTCTCGAGGATGTGGCACCTCCTCTGGAGGATGGTGCTCCTCCTCTCAATCGGCTCTGCTCCATGAGGAGGGTGACTGCATCTGTCACATGTCCGAGCTGCGTGATAATAGACGTGGTGGCTCTGCTATGTGTAGTGGAGAGCTCTGTCACCGACGCCTGAAGTCCAGTCACCGATGTCTGTAGTGCGTCCAGCTTGTCGATGAGTACATTCGACAAGCGCTCGGCCCCCTCGGTGGTGGTGTGCATGTCACGACCTATCTCCTCTCGCATCTATCGAGTGGAGCTCGTGACCTCACTCATGCTATGGAACTGGGCCTGGACCAAACTCCGGATATTGTAGATCTCTTCCCGTACATGAGCCGTCATGTCAGTCACGGCTGTCAAGGAAGGGACCAGGGCAGAGGAAGTGGGCGCAGAAGAGGGAGCAGGCACCGAGCCGCGGATCTCCCGAAGCAGCTCGTCCTTCAGATCTCGGACGATCTCCTGCCGCAGCTCCCGGAGCTGCTCTGTATCAATACGGACCTCCATAGATGGTGGAACTGAGGAGGAAGGTCCGGCAGAGGTGGTAGGAGCAGGAGGAGTAGATGGGAGGTCTGGATGGTCTGGAAGGTCTGGGTAGTCTGAATCTGGCTCAGGACTGGGTGATGGTCTGGTGGTCTGAGCAGTGAGAGTGGACTTCCTAACCCAGATCCCTTCTCTCTTCCGAAACCCCATCCTGTGCATAGTCCCCGTACATAAGCGATCAGTTCATCGCAAGGCACGAGAGGGTTCCCTCTCAGGAATGGAAATCTCGTACTGCCTAAAAAGAAGAGTGAATAACATCCCGTATGGGAGTGAGAGCCTAGGTCTATCTAGGGGCTCACACATATACCTATAAATGAGCTTTGGAAAGTTGATCGGGGTGTCCTGAAGGATATAAGACATAATAGCTAAGTTCCTCTCATTCACAAAATCAAATCTCCCTGTCTTAGGGAAGATGGACCTGGACAGAATGCTCAAAAGGATTCTCACTTCAATAGGAAGTGAGCTAGCAGATACCTCATCTAGGGGGGACTGAGGTGGATGCCCTAAGACGACCGTAAGGGCCGCAACTCTATCCTCAGGGTGTGCGGGAGCCACCCCTACTAATGGAAGGTGAAGGATATGGGCAATGAGGTCCTCTGTGACACGCAACGGGACACCTACTACCGTGCCCTCGATACCTCCATCTTCCCGATGGACGGTACTGTAAAACTCTTGAACTAGGCCAGGATAGGTGGGAAGGTCCAAGGTGAGGAAGTACTCTAGGCCCTGGGCTCTAAGCCTATCGCCTATGGTGAACCCCTCCCGGGAGAGATAGTCGAAATCGACAAACCTCCCGGAGGTGACGGCCTTCCCGGCCAACGGCCTAACGAGAACCACCCTAGGCGGGGAACGATCCGGAGGTGGTTGCCTCGCGGGATCGTGCCGCGCCTTGGAGCGCCGCTCGGGACCGGCCTCGGGACGGGACCTCTTCCTAACGACGGTCTTACGAGGCATCTTGACCTAAACGGGAAGAAAAAATACCTAGAGGACGGTGAAGGACCGACAGAGGAAGCTCGGGACGGACCGAAAATGACCTAGGAACGGACGGAAACTCAATGTCCGGCGAAGAATCGACGGAAAAAGGGCTTGGAGACGATCGGGGATGACCTAGGAGTCGGCTCTAGGGCTTTGTGAACAGTGGCGGCTTGAGGAAAAGTGTTTGCGAAACGACAACCCTAGGGTTAAAAAGTCGGATCCCGACTGCGAGTCGACTCCCCTGAGTCGCGAGTCGACTCGACCTCGAGTCGACTCCAGAATATGCGCGAGTCGACTCTCTGTTAGCGCATGTAGACTTCGAGTCGACTCCCGACATTGTGCGAGTCGACTCCCCCTTAGGAGCCGGCTCTGAAACTTACTCGAGTCGTCTCTAACCTTGGCACGCCCCTAAAAACCATGCCATATTCGTGCCAAATGAGGAAAAATCAGCTAATTAAGGACTGATTTGATGATCACTATATAGAAACTCTATTTTAACCTCATTCTAATCATCAAAATCAATTAATCTAGTGAAAAACTCCCACTAGGATGGATCAATCACTCCTAATCCCCTTCTAAGCACACTAAACCTCTCTTCACTTAGGGGTTTTGTAAAAATGTCTGCTAATTGATTATCAGTACACACAAATTGGAGTGACACATCACCATTCAATACATGATCTCTTATGAAGTGATGTCTTATCTCAATGTGTTTAGTTCTTGAGTGTTGAATTGGATTTTTAGTGAGATTTATGGCACTTGTGTTATCACAATTAATGGGGATTTTATCTTGTTTAATGCCATAATCTTCTAATTGTTGTTTAATCCATAAGATTTGAGCACAACAACTTCCGGCTGCAACATATTCAGCTTCTGCAGTGGATAATGCAACCGAGTTTTGTTTCTTGCTAAACCATGAGATTAGGTTTTCTCCTAGAAATTGACAGGACCCGCTGGTACTTTTTCTATCCAGCTTACATCCAGCGAAGTCTGAATCTGTGTACCCTATTAAGTTTAGGCTAGATTCTTTAGAGTACCACAGCCCTATGTTCTTAGTTCCAATTAAGTATTTAAAGATTCTCTTAACTGCAGCTAGGTGTGATTCTTTAGGATTAGCCTGATATCTAGCACACATGCACACACTAAACATAATATCAGGCCTACTTGCAGTAAGATACAGTAAAGAACCTATCATACCTCTATGAAGTTTTTGATCTACAGATTTACCTGATTCATCTTGGTCTAACTTGCATGATGAGCTCATGGGGGTGCTGATTGACTTGTTTCCCTCCATATCAAACTTCTTGAGCATCTCCTTGATATATTTTGCTTGATTAATGAAGATGCCTTCTTCAGATTGTTTGATTTGAAGCCCGAGAAAGTAGTTCAGCTCTCCCATCATGCTCATCTCAAACTCACTCTGCATCAAATCAGCAAATTCCTCGCAGAGGCGATTGTTAGTAGCACCGAAAATGATATCATCAATATAAATCTGTACTAATAACATATCCTTATTTTTTTTTTTCAGAAATAATGTTGTATCTACATTTTTTCTAGAGAATTCATGTTCTAATAGGAATTTACTAAGTCTCTCATACCATGCTCTAGGTGCTTGTTTTAATCCATAAAGTGCTTTGTTCAGTTTATACACATGATTAGGGTATTGATGATTTTCAAAACCAGGAGGTTGTTCTACATACACCTCCTCATTAATAAACCCATTTAGAAAAGCACTCTTTACATCCATTTGATATAGTTTGAAGTCCTTAGAGCATGCATATGCTAATAGAAATCTAATTGCCTCAAGTCTAGCTACGGGAGCAAAGGTTTCATCAAAATCTATGCCTTCTTCTTGATTATAACCCTTTGCTACTAGTCTAGCCTTATTCCTTATAACAATTCCATTTTTATCTAGCTTATTTTTATATATCCATTTAGTACCTATAATTGGATATTCAGAAGGTCTCTCCACTAGATCCCAAACCTTGTTTCTAGTAAATTGATTTAGTTCTTCTTGCATTGCATTTATCCAACTTACATCATTTTCGGCTTCTTCTATATGTTTGGGCTCAAAGTGTGAAACAAAAGCTAGATGATTATTCAAATTCCTAAGGGATGCTCTAGTCCTAACCGGTTGTGATGGATCATCTAGAATTAGTTCCTTAGGATGCCCGTGAGCATACCTCCAAGCTTTAGCTAGCCCATGATCCACTATAGGCTCTTGGTTTGACGATTCTCCTTCAATCAACTTTTGATTATCATCTTGTAATCCCATCTCATCTATCTTTTCTTCAAGTATTTCAATATCATCATCAAAATTAACCTTCTTACTAGATGAGATGTCACTAGAGTCATCAAAAACAACATGTATAGATTCTTCTATAACTAGGGTTCTTTTATTAAAGATTCTATAGGCTTTACTAGTTGTAGAATAACCTAGGAATATTCCTTCATCAGATTTAGGATCAAATTTTTCTAGATTATCTTTCCCATTATTATGTACAAAACACCTACATCCAAAAACATGAAAATAGTTAACTTTTGGTTTTCTGTTTTTCCACAGTTCATAAGGTGTTTTCTTTATAATGGGTCTTAATAAAACTCTATTTAATATATGGCAAGAAGTATTAATGGCTTCTTCCCAAAAGTACTTAGGGAGGTTACTTTCACATAACATCGTTCTAGCCATTTCCTCTAGAGTTCTATTCTTTCTTTCCACAACTCCATTTTGTTGTGGTGTCCTAGGTGCAGAAAAATTATGGGTTATCCCCTTTTTACTACAAAATTCGTCAAATAATTGATTTTCGAATTCGGTACCATGGTCACTTCTAATGGCTATGACTGAAGACTCTCTAGCATTTGTTACTTCCTTATGGAATTTTTTAAACATAGAAAATGCTTGATCCTTATGTACTAGGAACATGACCCATGTGTACCTAGAGTAATCATCTACTATAACAAGACCATATTTATTTCCACCTAGACTTGTTGTTCTAGTTGGACCAAATAGGTCCATGTGTAATAATTCTAGAGGCCTAGAGGTAGAGACACATTTTATAGATTTAAAGGAGTTCCTAGATTGTTTGCCAAATTGACATGCTTCACATATTTTGTTCTTTTCAAATTTTAATTTTGGCAAACCTATCACGGAGTCTCTTTTAACTAATTTAGTTATTGTGTCCATGCTTGCATGACCTAACTTACGGTGCCATAACCAACTAGCATCATTATCTTTAGTTTCATTTACAACTAGACATTGGTTATGTTTTGCAAGATCTTCTAGGTCTACAACATATACATTTCCACGTCTAATCCCTTTAAAAACTAAGCTATTATCATTAGGATTTGTTATAATACATAGTGATGGTTTAAACATAACATCATATCCTTTATCACATAATTGACTGATGCTTAACAAGTTATGCTTAAGACCATCAACATATCTGACATTATCTATAAAAGTAGAAGGGGTGATTTGAACTTTACCAATACCAATGATGTGACCTTGGTTGTTGTCTCCAAACGTCACAGCACCTCCCTTCTTAGCTTCAAGGGTGAAAAATTGGTCTTTATCACCCGTCATGTGCCTTGAGCAGCCACTATCCAAATACCAGCAATTTTTGTTGACCTTGGCTGCAAGACACTCCTACACAAGCAAATCATGTCATCTTAGGTACCCAAGTTTTTTTGGGTCCTTCATGGTTAGTCAAGTTGGTTCCTTTTGGAACCCATACCCTTTTAATCTTTCTTTTAGTTTTCCTTTTCCTATAGTCACATGCATTTGCCTTATGTCCTATATTTCCACAACAAAAACAGATCATTTTCTTAGTTTTATTTTCCCCAGCTTTGACAAAGAAGTTACTAAGAAGTTTTTGTTTATTTTTCGGTTTATACCCTAAACCCGCTTTATTAAATACGGCTCGTTGACTGTTAAGTATCATGTTTAACTTTTCAGAACTATATGTGAATTTTTTAACTAAGGGTTTGTATTTGTTAAGTTCTTTAGTTAATGTTTGATTTTCGGCTTTTAGATCATTTAGTTCTTTTGTTAGATCCTTGTTTAAGACTTGTTTATGGTTTTTGAGTTCTGAAAGTTCCTTAGTTAGTTTTTCATTATCTTTAGTTAAGGTACTAGTTTTCTTAATTAAGAGTTGGTTGCTTGTCTTAAGTTCTAGATTTTCTTTGGTAATAGCATCTTTATCCTTAATTAAAGAATCATACTTACGGATATAAGTTTGGTTAGTTACTTTTAGTTCCCTGTTTTTAACATTAACATCCTTATATTCAATCATTAGTTCGTTAAACGCATCATAAAGTTCATCAAATGAAAAATCATAGTGCGTATCAGAAGTTACCTCATTTTCGTTGGCCATGAAACAAAAATTGGCCTTCTCTTCTTGTTCTTCATCCGATGATGAGGATGATGCGTCGGAGTCCGATAGGGTGGTGACAAGGGCTTTCTTCTTCTTCTTGTACTTGCTGCTCTTCTTTAGTAAGGGACACTCAGCTCGGATGTGTCCCGGCTTTTTGCACTCATAGCACCCGATCCCCTCACTTTTCCTTTCCTTACCTTTGTCCTTGCGGTAGGAATTTGAGGGGCCTCTCCTTTGATGATAGGACTTCTTGTGGTTGATGAATTTCTTGAACTTGCGCACAAGAAGAGCCTCACCACCATCTTCCTCATCTTCTTCTTCTTCACTGCTGCTGCTGCAAGACAAGTCCTTATTAGAAGAAGTAGATTTTAAAGCTATTACCTTTTTCTTATGGGAGGACTCTTCCTCGTTGTGTTGTTTCATGGTAAGCTCATGCGTCATAAGGGATCCAAGGAGCTCTTCAAGTGGAAGCTTGTTCAAGTCTTTAGCTTCTTGGATTGCCGTCACTTTAGCTTCCCACGACCTTGGTAGACACCGAAGGATTTTCCTGACAAGTTCACTGTTAGTATAGTTCTTGCCAAGGCTTTTTAGGCCATTGACAATATCAGTAAACCTAGTGAACATGCATGTAATTGTTTCGTTAGAGTCCATTTTAAATAGTTCATATTTATGAACCAAAATATTTATTTTGGACTCTTTCACTTGATTCGTGCCCTCATGGGTCACTTCAAGTCTGTCCCAAATCTCTTTTGCAGAATTGCAAGTAGAGACCCTATTGAATTCATTACGGTCTAAGGCACAATAGAAGACATTCATTGCTTTAGAGTTTAATTGTGCCTTCCTCATGTCATGTTCATCCCAGTCCATTTCTAGTTTAGGTACCTTAACACCATCTACGTATATGGATGGGATGTAGGGCCCATTTACTACAATGGACCACATCTCATAGTCTTGGGCTTGGATGAATATTCTCATCCTAGCCTTCCAGTATGAGTAGTCAGATCCATTGAAGAAAGGGGGTCTTTGGGTGGACTGACCCTCAATGTGAGAAGATCCAAATGGGGTTGTCATTTTGATCTTTTAACTCTTGAGTGGAAGAGTTTTTGGCTCTGATACCACTTGTTGCCCAGATAGACAACCCCAGAGGGGGGGGGGGGGTGAATTGGGTTTTTAAATTAACTTGAATATTTAAAACTTTGTGGATGATTAATTTAAAGCTATAGCAAGTTGTTTAATTAAAGCTAAGTGCTGTGAGTAGTGTCCGGGGAAGAAGATGAGAGACAATGCACTACAAACACAAAGTTTTATAGTGATTCGGAGCTAACCCTTGCTCCTACGTCCACTCCCCAAGTCTCACTTGAGAATTTCACTATAACCCCCTTGGATTACAGCCGGTTGTTTTGCAAGCTCACAACCAAACTTGTTGTTTTACGAGCTCACAACGAACTCGGTCGGTTTTCCCAGGCTCACCGACTAGAATCAAACCCCGATTGTTTTTCCGGGCTCACAATCAAACCCTTACACACGTTGGTTTTAACTTGGCTCACCAACCAACCTTAAACCCCTTGATTCAATCCCCCGATTGAATCAAGTAAATACAAGAGATAGAAGAAAACAGAAAATAGCTTCTCAAAAAGCAGATTTAAAACAATATAATCGTAAAGGAGTTAGAAGCCCTCAAACACTTTTAAGCTGGTGAAGAGGTATGGCTTCTGGAACTCCGGTCTCCTCTTGAAAGAGTGGTCGACTTGAATGCAGGAGGAGGAAGCTTTGATTGTTGGGAAGAAGTTGTTGGTGCAGTAAATGCAGATCTCCCCTTTTTCATTTAAGAGCACTTGGAGAGCTTGAAAACTTGAATGCTTGGAGTGGAATGTCTATTCTCTGCCTTGCTACAGTCCTCTGTGGCTATTTAAGCCAACCCCCACGGAAACTAGCCGTTACTCTGCTTTTTCTGGCCGTTCTGCACACTCTGCGCAGCCTGACAATATGACCGTTGGTGGGTTGGAGTCGACTCGTGCGATCAGGAGTCGACTCGGCTGTAGCAGGAGTCGACTCACGCTTTTCCGGAGTCGACTCGGCAACTGTTCCAAATTTGAATTAAAGTTGCAGTCTTGACTGGGAGTCGACTCGTCTTGACCTGGAGTCGACTCGCCAACTTCTGGAGCTGACGTGGCAATTTTGGAGTCGGCTCATCCACTGAAGTCCGTGGATCCAAATTTGAATTTTGTCCACTCGAGTCGACTCGACTGTCCTGGGAGTCGACTCGAATCTCAGAGCCCGAACTTCCGATTCTCTGTCTTTTGGCTCATCTAGTCTTGGAGTCGACTCGAACTTCCTTGGAGTCGACTCGGCTCTCAGTTTCCGAAAGTTGGTCTTCTGCCTTTTGACGTGAAGCTTGTCTCGGAGTCGACTCGAGCTGTCTGTGAGTCGACTCGAATCTCAGAGGCAGTAACATGGTCTTCTGTCTGTTGATGGTCGCTCAGTCTTGGAGTCGACTCGCGTACTGCGGGAGTCGACTCGAATCTCAGAGTCCGAAAATCGTTCTCTGACTTTTTCTTTGTGTTCCTCTGAGAGTTGACTCTTACCTTCTTTGGAGTCGATCTGCCAACCATCGGAGTCGACTCGCGTTCCACTGGAGTCGACTCGAATCTCAGACCCGAAAACTGCTCTCTGACTTTTCTTTGTGTTTCTCTTGGAGTCGACTCTTACTACCCTGGAGTCGACTCGTTGAACATTGGAGTCGACTCGCGCACTTCGGGAGTCGACTCGTTGACAGTTTCTGAGTTGAAGCTTTCTGTCCTTCTGTCTGTTCTCAGTCGGAGTCGACTCGAGCTCGTGCCAGTGAACTTGATACGCTTGGAGTCGACTCGTGATACTCGGGAGTCGACTCGAGTCTCAGACATTGGTTCATGCAGACTTCTTAACTTATCCAAAATACTATGAACCAAGTCTAGAAACACTTGGACAGGATTTTCACTGAAACACTCAATTGAATTCATTAGTAATCACAAGATATACTCAAATGCTTTGAGCTCATCAAAATCAAATGGGGTTTTAATCAATCACTCCACACAGAGTTTATAACCCAACTGAAAATAGAAGAAACCGTTAGATTAGTTTCAATAATGAGCATATTAGACATACCTTCAGAAGGCGTGTCACCCTTCTTGCTCTTTATGCTTCCCATGTAGATAGGACGGTTCTTTTTCCAATGGCCGTCTTCATTGCAATGAAAATATTTTTCTTTGGATTCGGCCTTCTTCTTAGGAACTTTCTTCTTCGGCTTTTTCTCGGTCTTCTGCTTCTTCACAGGCTTCTTCTTCTTCCTAGTAGACTTTCTCTTGGAAGTAGAAGCTAGCTCAGCAGCGAGAACTGTGCCCCTTGAACCTTTCAAGGCTCCCTCAGTTGTCACCAATATATTCAACAATTCAAGCTTGGTGCATTCAATTTTATTCATATGATAGTTTACAATAAACTGCCCATATGAAGATGGCAACGATTGTAGGAGCAAATCTGTTTGCAAATCCTTGTGCATGGTCATGCCAAGCTTCTCAAGCTCCTCAATATCCTTGATCATGGTCAAACCATATTCATGGACGGACTGTCCATCGCGCATCTTGGCTTTGAAGAGCCGCTTGGACACTTCAAACCTCGCTACGCGACTCTGTTCACCATACAACTCTTGTAAGTGATCAAGTATCTCCTTAGCAGTCTTCATGCTCTCATGCTGGCATTGCAATTCGTTGGACATGGATGCCAAAATGTAGCACCTAACCTTATTGTCATCATCCAACCATTTTGCATGCGTCTCATGCTGCTTATTGGTTGCATGGGTTGGTAACACCGGAAGTTCATGGTCAAGAACATAAGCTATCTTTTCGCAACTCAAGACGATATTCAAGTTGCAGAGCCAATCTTTGTAGTTTGGTCTGGTCAACCTATTGATATCTAGGATTTGAACTATGGGGTTGGAAGCCATTGACATATGCAGAGAGTAAAGATTCTAATTAAAAATTTATATTTGACATTAATTTGTTTTAGAAACTTTTAAAACAAAATTTGATCAAATTCTTCCACTATTTCTCGGATTTCTCACACTCTCCTGGTAAAGATACGGAAACCTACGACTCAGGATTTCACGTGGGGTGCTACGGTCCCACCAATCTACATGTTACCTCACCTAATAGCTATTGTAGACACGTAGACGATGAGTATATAACTCTTGTACAATGCTTCGCAAGCAAATTGAGCTAACCTGGTCTTCAAGTCATAAGGACTTCACCTAACAGTTATTGGATTCGTTTCTTGGTTAAGTCAGACCCACCGTATATCCTGCAAAAATAAAGCTGTGTTTGGATCCTCACCTAACAGTTATTGAAGCCCAACCCCATCTTTATCCCACAACATCTCATGTCAATAGAGAGGTCAAATCCCCCAATGCAACTAGCTCACTATATCCAGCCAAGACTAATCAATGCCGAAAAGATCTTAGCAACTCTACTACGGTGACCAATCGACTTAATATTGGGTAATCGGATCTTAGTGATTCCAACTTTGAGCTTTCCATAGAAGGTAATCAATCAATTGGCCAGAAAAGCAGGTGGGAGGCTTTCCTTACTCAGAGAGTAAGGTCGTAATTAAGTAACCATCTTTGAGCGTTCCTAGACACCAATTAGATCAATTAATCAAATATGGCTAGCCCAATGTATCGTTCACTCTCGATTGATTTAGGAAGATTTTAGGTCTCTTGGAATTTACATCTAATGTAACCATCTACCGCATACCATATGTTATTCGATTTACATCTTATGTAAATATCACATTGGTTCAAGTTTACATCCTATGTAATTATGTAACCCTTTCATATATTATGTGATTACATCTTATGTAAATGATATAATTGTTTCAGTTTACATTTTATGTAAATGTCCTATTGTTTAAGGGTTTTATTTACATCTCATACAAATAAATTTTGTTTAACTAATACATACATCTCATGCATACATTGTTTTAAACATAACCTTAAACAAGTATAAACATTATGATTACCACATGCATCTCATGCATAATTTTTCAGATCTGTAACTTTTAATCTATAATGCTTTCTTTGAATTTCAGATCATGCGTTAATTGATTTTAAATATTGTAATCTAATTGCAATTCAATTGCAAGATCAAAGTAAATAAAAATCTGCATGCTGAAAATTTCAGCAACCTGAAATTTCAGCACGTAGAAAATCCAGCAAGCATAATTCTTTTAATAATCAGATTAAAAATGTGGTAATCCATCCTTAAGTCTTAATCATGCTCTCTAGAACCTTGGCTCTGATACCACTGCTGAGATACACCCCGTTCGATGCGACATTCGCAGCGAAAATCGAACAGAACGTTGTTCATCGTATGAACGCGCATCGGATCATAGAATTCAAAAAATTTTCTAGATCCAAATACAGAAGATCTTTGAACTCATTAGGGAGGGTAGATTAGGATCTGAGGAAGGTTGATTAAGATTCAAAAAAATGAAACAAAAATCAGAACTTATAGATTTGAAGATCTCATCTTTAAAAATTCTGCAGGTGTACGCAGCCTGTTGATCTTTCTAGGTTCCTAGTTAAGCCGCACACGTGTCCGGCCTCTACAGGTATTCACACGAGGATCTAATCATCTGAGATAGGGTCTTATTGGAGTACTAGCTCTTTGTAAAGACCTCTCATAACTATCATAATATTGGAAGATAAAAATCTGCAACATACCTCTTTGAAGAAAAACGCTTTTTTCTTCAACCTTGCTCGCAATTAAGGGAAAGATGGAGGTAGCTTTAATCATGGATCTTCCTTGCTTTGATGCCATGGAAGAAGAGGATGCAGAGGACCCTCTTGCTGTTGTGGGAAGAAGGAAGAAGGGGGCTTGAAGTGAGGAAGAACTCCTTTCTCCTTGCTGCCGTGTGGAGTGCTCTTCCCTTACTTCTTCTTCTTTTCTTTCCAATGCCTTGGAGGAAGAAGAAGGGCCTTCACCTTGCTGTCGTGAGAGAGGAGAAGGTCTCCTCTTGCTTCCGTGGAGAAGGAGGAGAGGAAGAGGGTGGAGGCGTGGGGAGGAATTTTGTAAAGAAGGCTCTCACATGCCTCCTATTTATAGATGAGGGCCCTAGGGTTTTCCAATTCCTAATCACATTAGGACTTGATTAATCTCCAATTCCTAATCACATTAGGACTTGATTAATCCCCAATTCCTAATCACATTAGGACTTAGGCTAACTCCTAATCACATTAGGAGAATTAATTGGGGTGCCATGCATCCTACGATGCCATGTGGACTTTAAAGTCCGCATAGTGTGAACACGACTTAAGTCATATTCATCCTATGATGATATGTGGACTTTAAAATCTGCATATGACTTATGACATTTAATTTAATCCTTGATCTAATCAAGGTTGACTTAATCATGAATCCAAATCAATTTGGGTCGAACCTAATTTGATTTGGCACATTAAATCAGCCCAGTTGCAATCCAATTGCAATCAATTCCACTTAATTTTTCTTCCATTAACTTGCTAACACTTAGTGGGTCAATTCAATCACCAATCATATTGATGATTGACTTCTATTGTGATTCCAAATCACAATTATGATAGTCTGACTAATTAAATCCTTTATATGTGTGACCCCGTAGGTTCTATTCTGACTGGTAGTGAGACATATTGAGATCTCTATCTCAATATTACTGAAACTCTTTTCAATAGACTGAAACAATTTCAATTCTACTCTTAGGGTTCACTGATCACCAAGTGAATGCCTTCGAGTCTCACAATCCACTAGTGACACGTAGCAGTATGTGGTGGCAACCCAGCAGAATGGAATATCTGAACCTCTCGGTGCAGTTAGCATATGATACAGTCCCTCTATTATAGATCCCGACATAACGGAGGTTATAGATAACTTGTCAAACCCCATCATCCGTCTTATGTCTAATTTATTCGATTTCTAGTTTGAGATATGGAAAACTCTTTTTTCAAAATATCTGGCTAGAAATTTATCGAACTCAGTCTCATAAATCATATAGGATCACTGCTAATCTATCAAGGTCGATAGATCCCATCTAGATGCAACCCTATTTCAAAATGAACCTACTACAGTCAATCCGCACTACAAGGACCCGAATGGCTAGGATCCAACTTCATATACTCGTCAAACTATAGCAACCTCACAGTGAATAGCTAAGGTATCGCAGGTCAAAGGACCAGTCATACAACTGCAGCCTAAGTAGTCACTGACGAGTGGATAGACATCTATGTGACTACTTTCTTTGGTCACGCTCAGTACCTTGTTCTCCAACAAGTACTCGCATAATCACTCCAATGTCTCTACATTGTGGACTCGAGACTCGTCCATCTGACTAAGTGATCTGTGCACTAATCTCAGCGGACTGATCACCGTCCCTCATGATGGATCCTTTGATCAGGAGTATTTAGAAATTAATTCCTATTGACACATGCCTCAAATTCTTAACTCCTAAGGAATATGTATCATCATCTATTAATTTCTTGGACGATACAAACATGAATAAAAAAAAATTGCCCAATCTTATTTATTAATAAGTGTCAAATTATAAATTTATGCCCCAGATTACACATATGTGTCAGCCACATTAGCTTCTAGGGTATACTTCTAACAGGAGACTCGGAGTATCTCGGTTTTTCGGATTCCAAGGTGTAGTCGAGGGAGCACTCCGAGCTCGAGGGTCGGAGCGTATGCTGTGTTGCTGGGGTTGGCATCCCGAACTTGGTCGGGACGGGTCGACGTTTATCTGAAGGCATTCCAAACTTGATCGGGCAAGTCGGCGAATGTCTGAAATTGGTGGAGTTTTAGGCGGAATTCCGAGGACGAGCTGGCCCTGGGCTGAAGTGAAGATTCAGTCATTCATTGTTAGTGTTTACTGGGCTGAAACTGGGCGGCCTTTTAGTTGTGGGTTGGACGATCCATTTTTCCCTCTATCACTTCTTAATTAGACATCTCTAATTTGGTTATTTCTAAAAATAATACTAGATCGAAATCTATAAATTCAAATAACAATTTGAATTAGATCTGCCACCGGATTTCTTATTAATATCACTTTGAAGCTTGTTACCTTGTATCATACTTAACTTGAATCAAGGTCGGCTTGAGCTAGGTAAGAAAATTTTCCAAATATTAGACCTCTCATATTTGGGTGTGAGATGAAGAGTTATGTTCACCATTAAGTGTTTTCCAATGCACCGAGAAAATTATCATAAGCAATGTGCGAGTTTTAAAATTAGTTCCATATATATCCAAAAGTTGGCACTAGTTTTCACATTGTTGTAGGCATAAACCATATAATTGGGTGTGCCTGCAATTGGTTTATTTGTAAGTAAGTAAACAAACAAACAAAAAAACAAACAATAAATAAATAAATAAGGAAGGAAGCTAATTGCCGGACGTGGCTCCATCTCCATGGCTACATCCACTCCAACTCAATAATTTGATGAATTACCATACCAGAAGACACTTGCAAAAAATCTCAAAACTATCCCTTTTCTTCCCCTTTTCAATTAAAATATATAATTTTTGCTTATGTACCATCCTAAATATTAAAATTTATGCCAATGCCCTTCCAAAATTGATATTTGCATGTATACCCTCATCAAACACTTATTTTATATATACTACAAGAAAATACATATTCAGCGACTAAGATTCTAGTCGCCGAATAACCATATTTGGTCGCTGAAACCTTTTCGCGACTAGCATACCCTTCATTGCTGAACCCTAGTCACTGAAAGATTTTGGCGACCAATATTGTGTGGTCACCTAAGGTACACCAACAACGACCAACGTTTGGTTGCCGAAGAAAATTATCAGCGACCAAATCTGTTGTCGTTAATTTCAACGCCGACCAAATAGTTGGTTGTGGAAGGTTTGTCTTCCGCTACCAAAAAATGATCACTGAATGTTTATCTTCCCCAACCAATAGTTTGGTCGCAGAATGTATTGGAATGCATTGGTAACAAATATTTTTTGGTGGCAGAAAGTATTAACCTGTATTTAATTAACAATTCAAATTATAAGCTTAATATTTATTTTTGGGCTCATTCCAAATCCTGTACAACCAACACAGCCTATCCAATATCCATATTGCACAATACATTTGCTCATCCAAATAGAAGTATACACAATGTTGGAGAATCCATAATCATTCATTATAAATATCATCATCTATAAGTCTAAAGTCAAGCATACCTATTAACCGTACATCGCAATGTTTCATCCATACCATATGCTAAGGTGATAATCATCACCAAACACATCAAAATGTAAATTAAAAATCCCAAAATATCTGATCTTGCTATTCATTCAAACAACCCTCATGTAGATAAAAATATTCTTATACCAAAAACTGGATTCTGTTTGTAGACAACTCCACCATGATCATCTGAACAAAAGCTATCCATGTACCAGAAACTAGATTTCACATGCTCATAACTCAATCATGTATTTGAGAAAGCAAAAAAGAATATACAATCAATAACCACATGTGAAAAATAATAAACTAAAATTCAAGTATAAGTTCACAATAATATTTCGCTTAATTTGGTCAAAATCTCTAAATATCCTACGTAATATAAATAAGAATGCATACCAACGAGTATTTGTACCACCAGTTGAATACATGGCCCCATCATGATGGATAGATGACTGTGCGTTTGAGTCTTTTCCTTTAAGAACTCTGTCACCATGCTTGTAAGATGTGCAATTTGCTTCTGTTCTTCCTCTCGCTCTTTCTTTTCCTCCTCACACTCTCTCCTCTCCTATTCCAATTGCCTCCGCAGCTCCTCATGCTCCATCTCACGCTCCATCTTCATCTCCTCCATCTCAGGTTTAAGTTTCTGCAATTTTCCAACATGGTCTTGTGACACATGACTAGGTGTGGAAGAAGATGAAGAGGGCTTCGGCCCAACTCCAAATCCAAGAATGTATCTCTTTCTTTTTCCAAGTGCCTGCCTAGACATCTCCTCCGATGTTAATTGCACACCGGATTGGGAAGTTTCTTCTCGCAAGCTCAACATCTTTTACTGTCAATGCAAAGGTAAAAATAGAATTAAATGTACATAATCTTGCAAAAGCAGAAACTGATTTAAATGATTATTGTGATTTTAGATACCTACATGTTTCACGGCGCAAATAGGATCAATCCACTCTTTGTTCTTCTTGGTATGAGTTTTCTTATAGAATTCTGGAAATTCAAAATTTTCAGAACCATTAAACTCCGACTGCAAAGTGTAATTTAGATTAACATATGCCACTACATAATAAGAAAACTAGAATAACTGTTAGATCTACTTGCATAAAAGAATTCCAAAAATATACTTGCAGCAAACTAGAATAAAAAATCTACTTGTAGCAAATTGTCTATTTTACAATAGCCAAAACTATCCCATAGACTGTTTCACAGGTAGTTCACTAAAAATATAGCCAGTATATACTCAAAAACATATTACCGGTATAGTCATTGTTGCAACAAATGACCGAGATCCTGAACAATGATTGTACTCAAGCTTTTTCCTATTCTTTCTGCCAGCTTTTGATCCCACCTTCAAAAAAATACAAATTAAAAATCTAAAGAAAACATTATGATCAAATATTATATATATAAACTCTGAAGCACTAAATATGTAAGTTACCTTGTGTTCTTTGCTTTTCCACACATCGTCAATTAAGTGGCGCCAATCCTCTTGAGTCACATGTTCGTATGGATGACTATAAGGGTCCACATGTAAGATGTTCTTAAGATGCTTGTAATGCAATTTCATATTGTGCCTCCAATTTCTATGAATATTGTAGCATTTTCGGTGGACAGCTTGCTGAGCTACTAGATTGCCATGATAATCATCCGAGATTTTGAACTTGTCCTAAAAACATAAGTAAAATCATTATGTAGTATGATCAATGCAACTAGTACAAGTACCTAAAAAAATATTGTGCAATAAATAATTACAAGGACAGATTGTATGATAGCAGATTGAGTAGCCTCGTCTATGTGCTGCCACGTCGGTATGCCCTTAATTGGACACATTCTCCTAATATACACCCGCAACAGATTGGCTACCTTTGGGGCATTAATACCACATAAAGCATTCCACTCATCAAGTACTGGAATAGTGAGCTTTTCTCCGCCATTCTGGGCAATGAGCTTATCAATTCTTTTCCCAACTGTCTTACCCCGCACGCACTTTGATGATGAACCTGCTAAAATACTTAAATACTTTAGGCCATAAGACAAACCTGGTAGTGATAGATAAAGAGAACGCAAAAAAAAAATACAAAACCACTGAAATACCATCATTTTACCAAGAGTATCTTAGCAATAACAAGATTCAGAAAGATGAGTTTTCTCACCCATGCTGTTGGCAATAATAGGTGGACTTGAAAGCTCGTGGGTTTGCTGGGTAGAAAAGGTGGGGAGCAGAGTAGGTTGGGCAGCCATCACGGGCACAAGTTCAGCATCTCCAGAAGAATCAGTCCTTCATTATCAGATGGCAGATACTCTTCATCATCATCGCCATTGCTAATCTTGTTCGGTCCTTCATTATCATTCTGATTTGAACCAAACAATGCCTTGGACATGCCCGGTATGCCAAGAGCCTCTAATCTCATTGAGTTCATTTCAATCCTTTTTTGCCTTTGCCTTTCATATCCCGTCAGCTTCTGGGACAAGCACCCAGGCTTCACAAATTTTTTACCTACTTTGTGCATCTTTCACAATAAAAACCAGACAGATACATTACATTCAGCCATAAAGAAATATGGAGTAAAAAGTACATCACACTCTCCATAAAAAACAGAAGCATGTAAGATAAAAATGGACGATTTTCATTAACATAAAAATGTGTTCAACTTTGCTATAGATAGATCATTAGAGAAATATATCATGGCTCTAAATCTAGATATGTATAACTGTCACTATCAATCTCTTCTTCTTCATCGCTAGGCTCCTCCATTACTTCATCGATACTCCCCCCGGCTTGATCTCGCCCACGGCACTGCAAAATGACCTCCTCTTGAATAATTTCAGCATCAATATCATATCTGCGCAAATCCATTGTGGTTGGCTCTTCAATGGAAATTGGTTCAACGTCATTGGTTTCATCTTGTTGGAATGCATGATTGAGAACAATGGTTTCTTCAATATCATTGGGTTCTAAATCACTCATCTGTGGCACATCCCATATACCTCGATGCTTGAATCTTTGGACAACTTTCTGTTAGATGTATGCCCTAGAAGCCAATATAGCAGACACATTATTAATTTTAGAACATAAATTTATACTTGACTTTATTATTATTGAATAATAAATGGGCATCTTTTCATTCATATTGTGTATGTGTCTATGAATCGTCCAAGAAATTAATAAGATGATGATACATATTCTAAAGAGTTGAGAATTTGAGCCATGTATCATTGGTGATTAATTTCTAAATGCTCCTGATCAATGGATCATTACGAGAACGGTGATCGATCCGATCAGTGCACAGATCGCTTTCCTTATGGATGGACGAGACTCGATCCACAGTGTAGGGACACTAAAGTGATAGTGCAGGTGCTTGTTAGAGAATAAGGGTACTGAGCGTGACCAAGACAAGAAGTCACTTGGATGTCTATCCACTCGTCAATGACTTGCTTGATGTTGCAGTAATGTGACTGGTCCTTTGACCTGCGGTGCTTCGGCTACTCACAGTGAGGTTATTGTAGTTTGACTACACATATACATGGTCTCTAGTCATATGGATCCTTGTAGTGTAGATTGGCTGCAGTAGGTTCACTGTAGGAGTAGGGTATGCACCTACATGAAATCTATCGATCTTGATAGATGAGGAGTGATCCTATATGATTTACAAGACTGAGTTCTAAGACCTTGGCCAGGGCAGTATATACAGTGGAGAAAGAGTTTTCCACTCTCGAACTCAAGTCGAATAAATCTAGACATATGACAGACAACGGAGTTTGACGAGTTAACCATGACCTCTGGTCTGTAGGGATCCACGATAGAAGGACTGTATCATATGATAACTGCACCTAGAGGTTCATCATTCTATTCTGCTGGGTCGCCACTACATACTGCTAGGTGTCACTGGTGGAGGTGAGACTCAAAGGGATCATCTCGATGGTCGATAATCCCTGGTGAGTTGAGTTGAAATTGTTTCAACCCATTAAAAGAAGTTTTCAATGATATTGTGATAGAGATCGCAATATATCTCACTACCAGTCAGAATAGAACCTATGGGGTCACACACATTAGAGGTATTGACTGATCCGATGGTTGAATGTGATTAGGAATCACAAATAATCAATTAGATTGATAAATGGATAACCTGCTAAGAGTTAGTGGTTGGAAGAAGGAACAATTGCAATCGGATTGCAATTTAATTTAATTAATTAGATTTAATTAATTGGACTTGATCATGAATCCTACTTGGAGTAGGATCCTTGGAGTCCTAATTAGATTAGGATTTCAAATTAAATTAGAGTCCTACTAGGAGTAGGATTTCTTAAGTCCTAATTGTCTTAGGGCTGAAATTTAAACAAGTCCTGATTAGATTAGGATTTTCTTAAGTCCTAATTAATTTTAAATTTAATCTAATTAATTTTATGACTCCTAATTAGATTTGGATTGAAGAGTTTAATAGAGTCATGGTTCAATTAAATCCTAATTAGATTAGGATAAGGAGGAAATTGAAATGGGTTCATAAAAATCCTATTTTGAATAGGATTGGACTTATAAAATGAACCCAAATTAAATCACCCTTTAATTTGATTAAATGTGGATTTAATTGGACTTGAGGGAGGGGCCCACGCCCCTCCCCTTGGTGCTTGTGTGAGAAGAAAAGGAGGGGGCTACGCCCCTCCTTGCTTGCCACCTAAAGGGATAAGAATGAGTTCCTTAAAAATAGGAACTCATCTTTATCCCTTAAGGCATTAAAAGAGCATGGGAATTTCGGCCACTATTCAAGGTTTTTCCTCCTCATTCCAGCCGTGAGCATCCTCCTCCATCTTTCTCCTTTGAGCCGCAATCAAGAGAAGAAAAAGGAAAGCCTAGGACGCCCTCTTCCTTCTTCATCTTAGTTCAAAAAGAAGGAAAAGAAAAAGGCTGCGCAGAGGCATTCAATCTTCTTCCCTGGTTCTTCTTTCTTACTATTCCTCTCAAGCCAATCAAAGGTTGATTCAAAGGAGAGGACTTCAGCCATCAATAGCCTTCTCTGCAAGGGACCTAGCACCCCGGGAAGATTCAAAGGCTTCGATCGACTCATTACTTCGTGTGGATACCCGTAGAGGCCGGATGCGTGTGCGGCTTTCACTGAGCCTTGATCAAATACCACGTAAATCAGATTTGCGGAGACCATCTACCCGCACAAGGTGAAGATCTGATATTCTTAATGATTTTAAAATGGTTTAAAATAATTTAATTCTAATCTATCTACAAACGAAAGGTTTTAAAACACGTTCATGCGATGAATGGATCCCGCATATGTTTTTCCGCTGCAATCTGAAAATTATTTCGAAATTTTCATGGCATATGAGGGATGCTAACACTTTCCAATTGCCACGTCTCTCTGCAGTGTCATTAATATAGAATACTTGCTGCACTTGACTCGGTAGTACAAAAGAATCATCTTTGTACCACTGACTTCTTGTATCAATGCTAGTGCAAAGCGCATCAATGCAGAAAGTTTTTTTACTTCCAGTGTTGAACCATTCGCATTGGAACAAAATGACTCGTTGTCCGAACATATATGTTAATTCTCAAACTTTGCACAAGTAACCGTAGAAGTCAATCGGTTGCCCTTCGTGGTCCCCTTCAACAACTAACCCACTATTTTGGCTTTTACGGCGATTGTCACGTTTAATGGTATGGAATCGGACACCGTTACAAAAGCACCCTGAATATATGTTGACTATCGAACGAGGACCGTTGGCCAATGACCATAATTCATTAGTAGCTTCTGGTGATCACTGGTTTCGAAGTTGAGTCATCTATAACAAAAAAGTGACATAATATGTTAGTTCACTTTCAAATATAAGGATAACTCAAGGTGCCTACATGTTAATTAATTTTGCTTACGCAATCTTTGAACCACTTGGGAAATTCTTTACGTTGTCTGTTTGTGATGTCAACTTCACTCTCACCTTGTATGTAGTTCTTGTGTTCCCTATTCGACATTCCGTAACGTATAAGTAATATATAAGACTAAAACAACTAAATATACAATAGCTGAACCTTAATAAGCAAGTTAAAAAAACATACTCTCGATATCGATCCACTTCTGAACTATTGTATAAGACAAACCATTCAGCCATCTCAAGTTCATTGACCGGCACATCAGGTCCCCTTTGGATTAACCCAAATGGTCGGGCACTTTGAGTAAAGACTGCTAACCCCGTGCCACGATCACCACCGTCATCATTCCTTTCTTCTCTGTTAAACACTATTTCGATTCCATCGAGGTACATTGAGCAAAATGTTGTACTCTCTTTAGAAATATAAGCCTCAGCGATAGAACCTTCTGGGTGATCTCGATTGGCAACAAATCCTTTTAGAACTCCGAGTAACCTACGATAAATAATAGCTCAATGCTAGAAAAATTCTTACATGTACAATAATATACATGATTATTATTCCTACTATATGGTTGCAAACAATTACCTTTCAATTGGATACATCCATCGATATTGCACTGGCCCTCCAAGAATAGCCTCGTGAGGCAAGTGAATAGCTAGATGAACCATGACATCAAGGAAGGTAGGAGAGAAAATCTTCTCAAGCTTGCAAAGAATAAGAACAATTTGGTCCTCTAATTTTTTCAAATCAGCTATTTTTAATGCCTTGGAGCACAATTGCTCAAAGAAATTGCCTAACTGAAATAATGCAGTATTAAGTTCTTTGTTGAGGTACCCACGCATTCCAACTGGAAGAAGGCGTTGCAAAAGAATATGATAGTCATGACTTTTCAGACCCGATAATTTACCACCTTGAGTACTTACATAGCTAGAGATGTTTGCCACATAGCCATCTGGAAACTTAATCGATTTTAAAAAATCACAAAACCCTTGTCTCTCTTGTGGGGATAATGTGTACAATGCTGGAGGCTTCTCATAAGATTCGTTCGTCCGCTTTTTTAGGTGTAACTCATTCTGTATACCCATATTTGCCAAATCCATGCGTGCTTTTTCTGTATCCTTGCATTTTCCATCTACGCCCAGTAATGTCCCAACAATATTTTCTGCAATGTTCTTTTCTATGTGCATGATATCCAAGTTGTGACGCAGCTTGAGTGTTTTCCAATAAGGGAGATCAAACAAAATACTTTTCTTGGCTCAAATCGTGTCATCATCTTTGCCCCTTTTTCTTTTCTTATTAATGCTTGGATGCTTGCCCAATGGCTTGTATGTCCCTGAATTAATTTGCTCCAAGATCTCTTCTCCCGTGAACTCTCGTGGCCTTGACCTATCCTCACTTTTACCATTAAAGAGCTTGCTCTTTCGCCATATGTGGTTCTCAGGCAAGAAACGCCTCACACCCATATAACCAATCTTACTCCTCAAACGTTCTGATGAAGCATCTTTGTTACAAATGAGACAAGCCAAATAACCTTTTGTTGGCCATCCAGACATGTTACCATATGCAGGAAAGTCATTAATGGTCCACTTGAGAGCAGCATGCATTCTAAATGTACTTCCACTAGAGGCATCATAAGTTTGCACACCATTCTTCCAAAGCTCTTTCAACTCATCAATTAATGGCCTCAAGTAAACATCTATTTCTTTACCGGGAGCCATTTTTTCGGGAATAAGCAATGACAGCATACAAAATTGCTTTTTTATATACTTCCAAGGTGGAAGATTATAAGGCATCACGATAACGGGCCACATACTGTATGATGTGCTCATATTTCCAAAAGGATTGAAACCATCGGTGGCTAGCCCTAACCTCACATTCCGCAGATCCTTGGAAAACTCAGGATGTTGCCGATCAAAGTTCTTCCATTCCTCCCCATCAGCCGGATGTCTTGATGTTTCGTCATCCACTCGCTTCTCCTTGTGCCATCTCATATCTACAGCTATTTTCGGGGACAAAAATAAGCGCTTCAATCTCGGTGTCAGAGAAAAGTACCACAAAATTTTATGAGGGATCTTCTTACTATTACCATCATTCAGCTTATATCTAGGCTCATCACATATAGGGCATTTCTCCAGGTTCACATTCTCCTTCCAAAAAAGAGCACAATCATAGCACATATCCCAAACCCAAATCTCGTAAAAATTTCTTGACTTCATAAAGGGTCCATGGAACAGACTTATCACACTTCGGTAGAATTTTCTTATATACCTTCATGTTCATATCAAAAGAGGAGTTGCTCCACTGGTTGTCCACCTTAATATGAAGCATCTTAATAACAAATGATAATACTATAAAAGTTTTGCAACTAGGATAAACGGGTCGTTGAGCATCATCGAACAACTTATCAAAATTCTGTGCATCCTCCCTCCCCAAGTTATTAGGCAATTTGTCAATATCGTCATTCATGAAAGCGCCCATGTAAACAGCTTCCAGCATATTAGACAATTCGTCCCTATCATCGGTGCCATCCCCAGCCATTCTATCCTCAACACCTCCACCATTGTCACAGTTAGCATCATTTGAAACACAAGATTGATGCACGTGAACGAATTCTCCATGTTGCACCCAAGTCTTGTAAGAAGGCGAGATTCCTTTTAACATCAAATGAATCTTGACAACTTGAATGCTTCGTTTTTTGTCATACATGCAGTCGACACAAGGACACCAAATATCATTTGCTGAGCCTAAATTTGCTACCACAAATTTAATAAAAGACTTCACCCCTTCTCTATACTCTTTACTCTTTATTCTATTTTTTCATTGTCATCCAACTCTTGTCCATTTTGACTGACCTGCAAAGTACTTCATCAAGTTAGATTGATTAGTTTATAGATTTATTTTTGTATCCTGCAAAAAAGTTGCAGTAGAAAACCAGGGGTGGCCCAATGCATTTGGGGGCCTAAGACAAATTCAATGAATGAGGCCTTTTCTTTTTTTTTATTATAATAATAATAAATTTTAATAAGTACAAAATAGTAAAAAAAATGATATGAAAATAGATAGCTGTCAAGTATACTATTTCAACAAAGATGCATGAATCTAACAAAGATAGACAAGAAGCCTCTTCAGTTTAATATAATCCTTGAATAGAAGCATGCAAAAATAATTAGTTTAAAAGAAGTCCCATCCCACCATCTTCCATCTCCCCTTCGATACCCAAGCTACATCACAACATGGCAACCATTCAACCCAAACAGAAAGGAGAAGAAACAAAGAGGATAAAATTAAAAGAATCTCCACCCTTTAAGAAGTCCATCTGCAATCCCCCTATCTTTCTTCCCGATGGCCCAGCTGGATCAGGAGTAACGTGAGGGAAGGAAAACCAAGACCAAAACCAAAAAAGTGAAGGGATGAAAGATAAGAGCGGCTTCAGACGTGTATCAAGCCAACCAAATTCCTCCCCTCTCTTTCTCTCCACCCAAAACAAAACTACTGTCCCCAAATCCCTCCTCGCTCCCTCTCCCTGCCGGCCCAAGAAAAGGCCCTCGCCCCAAATCCCCTTCGCCTCCTCGTTCTCTCTCCCTGCCGCCCTGACTGGAATGGACCTGGCGAAGGAGGAGAAGCCCTCTGCGGTGGCTACGGCGGCGGCAAAGGAGGAGAAGCCCTCCATGGTGGCTGCGGTGGCTGCGGCGGCGGTGAAGGAGGAGAAACCCTCCTGGGTTTCTTCTTCTCCCGCCTCGCCTCCAAATCTCCTGACAATCCAGCCCCGACGACCCCCACCTCTCCGCGGTGGCTGCAGTGGCTGCCGTAGCGGTGAAGGAGGAGAAACCCTCCTGGGTTTCTTCTTCTCCCGCCTCGCCTCCAAATCTCCCGACAACCCGGCCCCGACGACCCCCACCTCTTCGTGGTGGCTGCGGTGGCTGCAGCGGTGGCGAAGGAGGAGAAGCCCTGCTGGGTTTCTTCTTCTCCCGCCTCGCCTCCAAATCTCTCGACAACTCGGCCCTGACGACCCCCACCTCTCCCTCTCCCTCTTGGCCTCTGCTAAATCAAATTCCAGAGGAGACATACCTTGGGACGCCGACGCCGAAGAGACTAGCGAACGGGCGAAGGACGCGATGGGTGAAGGCAAGGAGATAAAGACGAATTGAGGAATAGGGAATTAGCTAGGGTTTGTTTGGTTTCTCACACGTCCCCTACATGCATACGTTTCTCGACTACATTTTTTTTAGTCGCTGGTGTTGGAAATTGTATCCTAAATGTCAATCGTCAGCATATTGATGATTGAATTTTGTAAATAAATTGACAAATTAATAAAGTATTATTTGGCATTATTCATCATTTCATCTTCAAATGAACTCTTATATGATGAAGTCCTTAGGACTTATGTTATGATAAAGGAGGATTTATCTTTGAGTCCTTAAACTTGTTGGCGACCAAATGATATGTTGTTACTAGGACGACAACATTATCGAGATTAGGTCGTTGTGTGACATATACGTTGGTTGTCTTCTTAACCAAGGAGTGTGGAGACACTGGTATGCCATACAGGTGAAGTGTAGGAGTACATTTTACTGAACGTGACCAATTCCGGAACGCTCTACTGTCAAGAGATGTTCCGAGTGGATATGGGTATAAGTTTGGCCCTTTGACCTGAGATCGCAACCTGTGACTAGTAAGCAACTCACTGTACTTTGGTACCGGATACCTGAATTTCTAATTCAATGACGGAAGATCACTGGGTGCAGTCAAGTACTTGCGTAGTCAGTTGTGAGTCGAGATGGAATTGACCCCTCCTGCAAACAGGAGATAATGTCTTGTGATTAATTTAGCAAAACCTTGGCCAGGGTAATCCCAGTGAGGAGTCACGGGATATCTAAAGTTAATCACATAATGGATGTACTAATTATAGGGTTGACAGTGAGCTCTAAGTCATCCTGGCATTAGGAGTCAAAGGGATTGAATTATACAGTAACCATAGTCTAGGATTTCAGAATATTTGCTTCACATATATTCGGCCTATCCGGACGTCGGGTACCATTGCTAGATAGTCACATTGATTAGTATAGGAAGACGTTCCTATACTACCGGCTTAGGTTCGAACCTATGAGGTCACACGCATAGAAGTTTCTAGGTTGATCAAATGGCTGATTGATGATTAAGAATCATTCAGGGATAATTTGGTCAATTCGATTGACAAATTATCCAAAGCAAAAATTGTATTAAAATAATTATTGAATTATTGGAGGATTAATTAGTAATTAGATTGCTAATGAACTCAATTTGATTGAGTAAATTGGGCTTAGGTTGAGCTAAATTGAATAGGATTCAATTTGGGCTGCATCAGGGTTTGACCTAATTGGATTGGGTTCAACCCAAGTAGATTGAGCTTGACCCAATTGATGGGACTTGACCCAATTGGATTGGGCTTGATCCAAATCAATTAGAAGACCTTATTTGATGAGGATTATGAGTCCAAATAATCAGAATTGGATAAGGAGAAGAATCCCTAAATTTTAGGAACCCATCCTTATCTTCTTGAAGAAGAATGACACCTTAATTTATTTCCAATATTTTCTACGCCTATCCTCTTTATTTTTAGCCAAAAATTGGTGTCAGAAGAGAGGAGGCGTGGGGATATAATTCCTATAAAAATGGTGCCTTAAATCTTTCTAGAAAGATTTAGATGAATTTCCTAATTTGTAGCGATTGCATGGTGCATAAAATAGGGTGGTCTGCGGCTGAACTTTGGACGCATGAATTCCTATCTTTTAGGGATCCAAAATGCATGAAATTTGGATATGTCTATCTCCTCTTAGCTGCCAAACCACCAGAATTTTTTGGGAATTTTATCAGCCAAATTAGTTGGCTAAATTAGGTGTGATACGTGGGGGGATCTTTTGGCTATAAAAGACCCCCATGCCTTGGGTTCAATATATACCATATTTAGAGGTTTCAAAAAATTCTAAAAAAATTCCCTGAGGGCCTCCATCCCTTCTTCTCCTTCTTCCTCACGTCCATCTTCCTCTCCTTGAAGAACAATCAAAGGTTGAGTGTTTAGAAGGAGAAAGCTTCAGCCATTGCTGCGTTCCTGCGCGAGCTAGCACTCCCGCGGAAGACGATCTACCTAGGGCTTCGCGTGTACTTCTCATAGAGGCCATTCGTGTGCGTGGCTGCGAAGTCAAGGATCAGATCCATAAGTTTCTTTCATCAGAAAAGGTATTAATCCCACATCAATATTTTATCTTGGAGTCAGGGTCTAGGTCTAATTTCCCGAGGTTTTACCCTCCTTTGGGGCTCCTCACGGAGTTATCTCCAGAATCCATTCGATGGATATTCGGAGATTAATCGGAATAGAGTTCTTAAGTTTCAGATCTGATAGTTAATCATGCATGAAAGTTTGAGCATAATTGTTTAAACGATTCCGGCATAATCCTATGTGTTCTTAAGGTGCTGATTTCTAGATTTGATCTTGTAAGCATGAATGAATTAAATTGTTTGATTCGATTTTTTCGCTGCATTTTAAAACTTAAAAAGAACTACGTATGGCTTGATCCCCCTTATGAAGGGGTACGTAGGCAACCCGATCAGGTTCAGCCATGGTTTTAAAAAAAAAAAAATCAGCCTGCTTAACACCGAAGAACCTAGGATTCACTTTCAGTGGTATCAGAGCCAGGTTTATGTTTAAACTTTTATGTTTTAAT
This sequence comes from Phoenix dactylifera, assembly GCF_051530095.1. Taxonomy (NCBI): domain Eukaryota; kingdom Viridiplantae; phylum Streptophyta; class Magnoliopsida; order Arecales; family Arecaceae; genus Phoenix; species Phoenix dactylifera. The sequence goes on along the minus strand of NC_143204.1, from coordinate 9,689,732 downwards.
TTTTGCAATTAAATCTGAAATCATGAGCATGTTTAGATGAGATCTAAAGTATTTTTTATGATTGATTTAATTGCTGATTATGCATGATTAACTAGATCTGAAATTTTGGATGCATATGATGCATGTTTGTGTTAGGATTAGTAACATGAATAAATTTAAAATTATAATATTATTTAGATTAGATCTAAATAAAGTTTATGATTTATATGATCTCTGATTTTAATGAACAAATCAGATCTGAAAATAAAAGTGAAAAAATAAATACATAAGATGTATGTTATTTGAATTAATTCATGTTGTTGTGTATATGTGATGCATGAACATAAAACATAATGACTTAAACATGAATTAAATCTGATTACATGTGATTAATTACAAAAACTCAGATCTAAAAATATATTTTAAGAACTGAAAGATTGTAATTAATATGTAATTAAAAAAAATATGCAATGATCAAAACTTTCATAAGTCTAAACTTAATTGAGAATTAAGTGTTATGAAATAGAATTGTAACTCAATTAATTGACATTGCATAATTATTTGGGCATATGGGTTAGCTTGAATCAAGTTCCTAGGATTGGGTTAGACCTAAGGTTAGAATCATACATGGACAAATAGAATTAATTGATCAAATCTAATTAAGTAGTAACTAGATTAGGTCAAGAAAATTCTAGGTCAATTTACAATAGTTGTAGATGGATCAAGTCCATGTCTTTGATTAGACCAAGATGAAACTTGATTTAGGCTCAAAGTGTTGGGAACCCGCCCATGCCGCTGATATTTCAAAAATAAAATCAGATGGTAGCGGAAGAGGCATGTGCGAGATCGACGTTCATCGCATGAACGTATTTCAAAAACCGTTCGTAGATAGATAAGGATTAAAAACTTTTTAATATATTAGAAGATCAGATCTTCACGTTGCGTGGGTAGATGATCACCGCAAACTGATGATCGTGGTTTTTGGATGAAGGTTCGCTTGAAGCCGTTCAAGTGCCCGGCCTCTACGAGTATCCGCACGAAGCAGGATCCGATCCAAGCTCTCTATCTCACCGGAGTGCTAGCTCCCTTGCAGAGATAACTTTTGATGGCTGATCTCCTCTCTTTCTTTCAACTCTTTAATGTACTTGAGAGGAGGAAGAAGGATGAAGAAGAGGAAGAAGCAAAGCCCCTGCAGCCTACTTTCTTTTTCCTGCGTTGGAAGGAGGAAGAGGAGGACGCCGTGGCTTCTTCTTTTCTTCTTCTTGCTGGTGGCTGAACCAAGGGAGGGAGAGGGTGGCCACGGCTCCAAGGGAAGAGGAAAAGCTCTCTCTAGGGCACCGGCCCTTGCTCCCTTTTAATAAGTATGAAGGGCTCCTAACAATTAGGATCCCTTGAGTTATTTCCAAGATGGGGCGCCGGCCCCCTCTCTTCATGTCGCCCTAACCAAGTGGAGAGGGGCTGATGCCCCTCTTACTTGGTTAACCTAATCCTCTTCAAAAGAGGATTAGGTGCCCCTCTCATTGTTTAGTCCTAATCTAATTATGATTAACCAAATCATAAATCAATCGAGTTCAATCTATGCTAGTCCTAATCTAATTAGAACTTGAATGAACCATGACTCAATTGAACTCTTCAATCCTAACCCAATTAGGAGTCATGTTGATTCATTGGATTAATAATTAATAGGACTTGAGGAATCCTAATCCAATTAGGATTTGTTTAATTCTAGTCCTAATCCAATTAGGACTCTAATTTGAATTCGGAGTCCTAATCCGATTAGGACTCTAGGAATCCTACTCCAAGTAGGAATCCAAACTTAATTCAAAACTCCTAATCTAATTAGGACTATAGGAATCCTATTCCAAGTAGGAATTCCAGTCCTACTCCAACTAGGATTTCCAGTCCTAATCCAATTAGGACTCTAGAATCCTACTCGAAGTAGGATTTGTGTTTAAGTCCAATTAATTAATTTCCTTTATTTCTTCTTCAACTGAATATCAATCGAATTGATTACTAGTGATTCCTAATCACGATTCAACCATCGGATCGGTCAATACTTCTAGTGTGTGTGACCCTATAGGTTCTATTCTGACTGATAGTGAGATATATTATGATCTCTATCATAATATCATTGAAAACTCCTTTCAATGGATTGGAACGATTCCAACTCTACTCATTAGGGTTTATCGATCATCGAAATAATCCCTGTGAGTCCCACTATCCACCAGTGACACCTAGCAGCATGTAGTGGCTACCCAGTAGAATAGAATGATGAACCTCTAGGTGCAGTTATCGTGTGATACAGTCCTACTATCGTGGATCCCTACAGGACGGAGGTCATGGATAACTCGTCAAACCCCTTCGTCTGTCATATGTCAAGATTTATTCGACTCGAGTTCGTTGGTGGAAAACTCTTTCTCCACTTTATATTACTGCCCCGGCCAAGGTCTTAGAACTCAGTCTAACAAATCACATAGGATCACTCCTCTTCTATCAAGGTCGATAGATTCCATGTAAGTGCATACCCTACTCCTACAGTGAACTTACTGCAGCCAATCTACACTACAAAGACCCATATGACTAGAGACCATGTATACGTGTAGTCAAACTACAATAACCTCACTGTGAGTAGCTGAAGCACTGCAGGTCAAAGGACTAGTCATACTACTGCAACATCAAGCAAGTCACTGACGAGTGGATAGACATCCAAGTGACTTCTTGTCTTGGTCACGCTCAGTACCCTTGTTCTCTAACAAGCACCTGCACTATCACTTCAGTGTCCCTACACTGTGGACTCAAGTCTCGTCCATCCAGAAGGAAAGTGATCTGTGCACTGATCGAATCGATCACCGTCCTCGTGATGATCCATTGATCAGGAGCATTTAGAAATTAATCACCAATGATACATGGCTCAAATTCTCAACTCTTGAGAATATGCATCATCATCTTATTAATTTCTTGGACGATTCATAGACACATAAATAATATGAATGAAAAGATGCCTTTTATTTATTCAATAATAAATAGTCAAGTACAAAATTATATCCCTAGAATTAACAATGTGTCAGCCAGATTGGCTTCTAGGGCATACATCTAACAATCTTCCACTTGCACTAAAGCCAATCAGTCATATATCTAAACCCCATCTTCTCAAGGTGGGCTTCAGTCTTTTGCTGACTTAGCTGCTTAATGAACGGGTCTGCCACGTTATCCGCGGAGTCTACTCTCTGCACCTCTACATATTTCTTCTTCAACATAGTCGTGTATGAGGTGGAAGCGCCGCTCTATGTGCTTGGACTTCTGATGAGACCTTGGCTCCATAGCTTGTGCTATGGTGCCAATGTTATCGCAGTAAAGTGTTATGGCATCTAATGACATTACACCTAACTTTGCAATGAACTTTTAACCAGAAGGTTTCCACTGCACCCTTAGATACGGCTTAACATTCAGCTTCTAAGGTAGAATCTATAATGATCGGTTGTTTGGAACTCTTCCAATTTACTGAACCATCATTGCACATATTCTGATGTAGACTTTCTATCATCAATATGTGTGCATCCTTCTACCTTCAACTCTGATCTTCTCCCAAAAATCAAGAACATGTCCTTAGTTCTTCTCAAGTACTTAAGACTGTTCTTCACAGCTATCCAGTGCTTTTGCCTGGATCTGATTGACATATGCTCGTGACATTCACAGCATGTACTATATCAAGTCATGTACATAGCATGGCATACATGAGGCTCCCTATTGCTGATGCATAGGGGATCTTGCTCATGTGTTGAATCTCTTCAGATGTGTTGGGGCACATCTTCTTGGAGAGATTAATTCCATGCCTTAGGGGTAAGAGATCCCTTTTAGAGTTTTTCATGCTGAATCTTTTCAGCACTTCTTCTATGTACATCTTCTGTGATAGGCCAAGCATCCTTTTAGATCATCTCTATAGACCTTTATTTCCAAAATATAGGATGCTTCCCCAAGGTCTTTAATGGAGAACCTTTTTGACAACCTGTTGCCCAGAGATGGTCACCCAAGAGGGGGGTGAATTGGGTGTTTTAAAATTTTAGTCTAATTAAACAATACACACAAGTGTAGGTGCAAGAATAAGGTTAAAGCGGTAAGCACAATCAATCGCAAACACAGAGGTTTATAGTGGTTCGGAGCTTCCACTGCTCCTACATCCACTCCCCAAACACCTTTGGGAATTTTCCACTATAATCGGCGATTACAGTCCGGTAGTTTTTCGAGTGAACTACCCAACTCGTTGTCTTAACCCGGGCTAACAACGAACCCTACAATCCCCTAATTTAAACTAGGCTTGGGACGCCTAACCCTTGTTCCAAGTTCCTTGACTGGAACAAGCACAATGTTTAAGAGTTTTACAAGAATTTAAAAGCTTCTATGAAAGCAAATAAATCAATAAAGAACAACAAAATCGGAAGAACCCTCTTTGCCGTTGAAAGCTTGGATGATGGTGGTTCTTCCGATGTGGATCACGTTGGCTTGAATGCGAGCTTTGATTGCCGAGTGGGAGTGAGTAGATGAGCACGAAATCAGATGAAGAAGGCTTGAATGCACTTGATTTCTCCTCTTGAAAGCACCAACTCCCTTGAGACTCTCTCTCTTTCTTCTCTCTTGAATGCTTTAGTGTTAGCTTGGTGAGAAGAAGACTTTTCATGCACTTAAAAACTCCTTTTTATACTCCTGCAAGCAATAGATCCGTTAGAAACAAAAATAGAGCCGTTAGGATTTCAAACAAAACCTGCAAAAATGTGTCAGTCGCGTTCCAGGCATTTCGGAGACGTCTCCGCTTGAACGAGAGATGTCTCGGCTGCATAAAAAATCCTTCGACAATGTCGGAGTCGACTCGGCGCTTTCTGGGGACGACTCCGAAGAAGAACAGCCCGATTTCTTGTTTTTCTGTTTTTCTGAGAGAGCCGGCTCGCATGCCTCGGGGGACGTCTCGGGATTTTTTGTGCTTTATGCGTGGGGACGACTCCGCGACGTCGGAGACGGCTCCGACGTTTTCTCAACGAAAAATGGGTCCTCTGGAATCCCTGAGAGAGTCGGCTCCGCGTCCTTCGGAGACGACTCGCGCGCATCCCTTGAAAACGGCCTTTCTACCGTCTCTGAGAGAGTCGATTCTGGAAAGCCGGGAGTCGACTCCGACCCTGCGAGACGCCTCGGCAAGTGCTGGGGACGTCTCCAGACGTCCCAGCTTCTTCTCTGCATACCGGAGATGTCTCTGGAACAAGCCGGAGATGTCTCGGCTGCCCCTGATCCGTTTTCTTCATCTCAAAAATTTTCAATAAATCCACCGAAAAATACGGGAACATGCCTTGATAATACTTAACAATATTCTTAGTTAAACACCTGAAATGCTCAAGTAATTTGTCAATATAAAGGGAATTATACTCTAGTGTTTTGTATTCATCAAAATCCATTAGGGGGTCAACAATCTCCCCCTTTTTGATGATGACAAAACACTGAGTATATGCAAAATTTAAAATTAAACATATACACAGTATTTGATCAGATGTACAAGTATTGTGTTTTGGTTAGAGCTAGATACAGTATGCATAATTCAATATAGTCAATTGTCAGTTCTATACTTATGCATAAGCATTGATCTTAGTAGCTCTTTTGAGCAATTTTGGCATATCATCTATCACTTTTAGATTTGAATCAAGTTAAAGTGTAAATTGATGAAATATTGATGCTAAAGACAATCAAAAGCCAAATACTTTTGACTCCCCCTTTCTTTTCCAGAAGGACAATTGTCTTTAAGCCAATATTCTTCAATTTTATCTTTTCATTTTGTTGATTCTAATTAAACTTTCAAGTATGAGTGTGATAAACATAAAAATTTTGCATTTTGCATTCCATATTGGTTCTACTCCCCCTTTTTGTCATCAACAATGAAGGGGACAAATTAGTGCCAATTTTCAGGATGCCTATTGGAATGGTTCTACTTCCTTTTTCAGATTTGCAAATAAGATTTCAGCATCCATGTTGCTTTTTAGATTAGAATTCAGCATTTATATCTAATTAACATGAAACATTCAATGATTTGGGAAAGTGAATTTTGCTCCCCCTTTATTTTGGAATTCATTTCAGACCATTTAAATTCAATTATTACAAGTTGTGCTCCCCCTGTTTCATATGCAGTGTCAAGTTGGCAAAATAGTGAAATGGTTGCACATTGTCAAGTTTGAACATTCAAGGTATATTATGACATTTTAACATCCATAGCACATCACAATATTCAAAAAACATACTCCAAGATTCAAAAAGAAAGGATATGGCATTCATATAGCATTACAACATTTGATGCCATTACAAGGATTGATTGCAAATACAAAAGAAAGAGTTTCATATAAGCCTAGGGCTTTACAAAAAGATGAACCCTAGATGTCTACAAAATGTGCCTCACCGGCCAGCACCCTCAAGAGCCCCAGTAGCAGCTTCCACAAACTTATGAATTGCTAGCATTAATCTTCTAAAGTTATCTTCCTGAGACTAATTGAGCGCTTTCATTTATGCTTCAATTTCATGGGATGCTTTATTAATCCTCCCTCTAAGCTGGGCAGCCACACTGCCCAAATTGCCTTCAGGGCTCGTCAGCTCTTGAAGACTATCCAATATGATCTTCAATTCAGCTTGTATCTCAATTGATCTTCTAGTTTGGTTTGATGCCACACAAACCAACTCTGACCCTATAGCTTCCATTTGAGTTCTAATTGCTTTCAACTCTTCCAAAAGTGCTTCATGTGAAGTACGGATAGGAGCTATCTCAGCAGAAACCACTGACCTAATTTCTTCCCTCATTTGCTGGCATACCATGGATGCTAAGGTGTGCATCTGCTCATCCGACAAGAGAGTCGATCCAACAACTGGAGGAGGAGGCATGGAAGTGGATGGTCCAGCCGAGCTGGAAGGTACATCAGGAAAAGGAAAGCTCTCCATATGATCAGTAAAGGGTATAGGGCTATGTGGAGGAGAGAGGTGGACAGGCTCCTGATGATGGATCTCAGGCTCTACAGTTTGGAATTTTCTTTTACAAACCTTAACCCAAGACCCGTCTTTCTTGTAAAAATCCATCCTATGTAGTGTGCTCTCGTTATAGAAGTCAGTGTTTCTCAAGGGTCTCTCTGGCTCATTTTCAGGGATAGGAACCTTAAAATGCTTGAAAAGTAGGGTAAAGACTATCCCATACGGGATGCTGAACCTGGAGTACCTATGACAGATTGAAATGTAGTTTAACATGAGCCTAGGAAGATTTAGGGGAATCCCTAACAGGATGTGGTGCATAATGGCCAAATCTCGCTCCGAAACGAAGTCGAAGCGACCGATTTTTGGGAACAAGACCCTGTTGATTATGCTCAAAAGCAATCTCATTTCAGCATTGAGGTCTTGGGACTTAACAATGTCAAGAGGACCGCAGTTCTCTCTACCTAGAATTAAGTTTAGAGCAATCTCTCTTTGGGGATGTGAGGTCGGAGCCTCACCGTACTTAGGTATTTGCAATAAACTAGACAAGATATCCTCATTGACTTCAACAAATGTGCCTCGGACATACCCTGTGTACCCCGAGCTCCCTAAGGCCAAATTACCAAAAACTTCTCTCACTAAGCCAGGGTAGGTAGACACGTTTAGGGAACATAGGTGTTTCCAACCTTGGGCACGGAGTCTCTCTCCAATAGAGAACCCCTCACCCGCTAAGAATTGAAAATCTATATGCCTACCTGTTGTTACTGTGCGATTCGCACAGGAGGGAGTCACGGTTGGCGGAGCAACCGGAGGAGACGGCGCGGAGGGCTCTTTCCGCCGTTCCTCATCATTCGCCACCCTAGGACGCCTCCCACCGCTACGCCTAGCTTTCTTAGGTGCCATCGATCGGAAATCTAGGAAAATGGGCAGTGATTTTGGTTCGATTGGTGGTGGAGAGAAGATGGATGCGAGGGTTTAGAGTTTTGTTGGGGACGATGGAAAACAGCTCGGGACGGCTCGAGCAGTTTCGGCCTGTTTAAAAAAAAATTTATTCTGTCCCCGAGACGTCTCCGCGACTAATGCGAGACGTCTCGCCGGGGGGACGTCTCTGCGACTTGCCAGAGACGTCTCCGGGATTTGCCAGAGACGTCTCCGGCATTGAAAAAAATTTCAGAACGTTTCCAATCTTCTCCTAATTCGTTTTATTCAACCTCAATGATCAGTTTAATTTCTTTTGGCGATTATTAAGTGAGCTTGCTTGTGATCCTCCCCCTTAATAATTCATCCTATAAAAGCTTGACAATAATTTTTGAATTATCAATTTTGAAATGAGGAATGTTTGATCAAATTTTGAATGCCTATAGAATAGGCTCTGAAAATATCTCTATGAAGAGTCCAAGGGGGATAACTATCCTCCAGAAAGTCAAACAATTCGTCATCTAATTTGATAGATTCATATTTTCACTTATTAGGCACTAGGTTTGCTATATGTGACCTTGAAGTGTATTATGAGTTTGAGTAGCATTCATATGTACCTCTAGAGCATACAAAGCATTGCATATGTTTGAGGAGTTAAATCATTTAAGCTATAGCATTGAAGTCAAATCATGCTTGCATTACAAATTCAATCTACTTGCTAGGATCATACAAGCACAAGGCATTCCTTAAAAAATTGAACCTATCTTTACAAAGGGGCTTTGTAAAGATGTTGGCCAATTGATTTTCAGTGCATACATACTCAATCAATACATCATTTTTCAACACATGATCTCTTATAAAGTGATGCCTAATCTCTATGTGTTTCGATTTAGAGTGTTGGACAGGATTTTTTGTTAAATTGATTGCACTTGTATTATCACATCTAATTGGAATATTGTCCATTTTGATACCAAAATCGTCAAGTTGTTGCTTAATCCAAAGAACTTGGGCACAACAGCTTCCGGCTGCAATGTACTCAGCCTCAGCTGTGGATAAGGCAACTGAATTCTGTTTCTTGCTAAACCAAGAAACCAAGTTAGCACCCAAGAATTGACAGGTACCACTTGTGCTTTTTCTGTCGAGTTTGCACCCAGCAAAATCAGCATCGAAATAAGCATTTAAACTTAAATCAGATTGTTTAGAATACCATAAACCTGCATTAGATGTCCCTACTAGGTATTTGAATATTCTTTTAACAGCTTGTAAGTGTGATTCCTTAGGACATGCTTGGTATCTAGCACACATGCAAACACTGAATAATATGTCTGGTCTACTAGCAGTAAGGTAAAGTAAAGATCCTATCATACCTCTGTACAATTTGCAGTCTACACTTTTACCTTTTTCATCTTTGTCAAGCTTGCAACTTGAGCCCATGGGTGTGCTGATTTCCTTTGCATCCTTCATCTTGAACTTCTCCAACATTTCCTTGATGTACTTGGACTGACTGATGAAGATGCCTTCCTCTGATTGTTTTATTTGTAGCCTAAGGAAGAAGTTGAGCTCACCCATCATGCTCATTTCGAATTCTCCCTGCATAAGCTTAGCAAACTCTTGACAAAGCTATCATTAGTAGCACCAAAAATTATATCATCTACATAAATTTGCACAAGCAATAAGTCATTCCCTTTTCTTTTAATGAAGAGTGTTTTATCTACGTTTCCTCTTTTAAACTCATTTTCAATTAGAAAATTACTTAATCTTTCATACCAAGCCCTAGGGGCTTGCTTAAGTCCATACAATGCTTTATGCAATTTAAAAACATAATCTGGATGTAAGTGGTTTTCAAAACCTGGAGGTTGTTCTACATAAACTTCCTCCATTATATAACCATTTAAAAATGCACTTTTTACATCCATTTGATAGAGTTTGAAATCCATGAAGCATGCATATGCCAAAAGTAGTCTAATAGCCTCTAACCTAACAACAGGAGCGAAGGTTTCATCGAAATCTATGCTTTCTTCCTGATTGTAGCCTTTGGCTACCAATCTAGCTTTGTTTCTTATTACTACTCCATCTTCATCTAGTTTATTTCTATATACCCACTTGGTGCCTATAATTGAAACATTAGGGGGTCTTTTCATTAGAGTCCAAACTTGATTTCTTTCAAATTGGTTTAATTCCTCTTGCATAGCATTTATCCAATTTTCATCTTTTTCGGCTTCCTCTAGTGATTTAGGCTCTATTTGTGAAACGAATGCAAGATAATTACTAGTATTTCTTAAAGAGGATCTTGTCCTTACCCCTTGTGAAGGGTCACCAAGGATTAGATCCCTTGGATGACCATGTGCATACCTCCATTCCCTCGGAAGATTTTGATTTCTTGCTTGGGGTTGATCTTCTTCATCTTGCTGAATTGTATCTTCCTTGATTTCATCCTGATGTTGTTTGTCTTGTATGGAGAACTCCTTCATTCTGTCTTCAAGTATACCTGCATCACCATCTTCTTCTTTTCTAGAAGAATCTCTATTAGCTTCATCAAAAACAACATGAATGGACTCTTCAACAACGAGAGTTCTCTTGTTGAAGACCCTGTATGCTCTACTAGATGAGGAATAACCTAAAAAGATCCCCTCATCTGATTTAGCACTAAATTTACTTAGATTATCCTTTCCATTGTTTAAAATAAAGCAGCGACAACCGAAAACATGAAAATAACTTATATTGGGCTTCTTATTTTTCAACAACTCATAAGGTGTTTTCTTTAAAATAGATCTAACTAAAGCACGGTTTAAAATATGGCAAGCAATATTGATTGCTTCAGCCCAAAAATACTTTGGTAGATCCGATTCGCACAACATGGTACGAGCCATATCTGCTAGTGTGCGATTCTTTCTTTCTACCACTCCATTTTGTTGGGGTATCCTAGGGGCCAAAAAATTGTGATTGATACCGTTTTCTTCACAAAATTTTTCAAAATGCTGATTTTCAAACTCGGCACCATGATCACTCCTAATTGTTTTTAGTTTAAGGTTAAGTTCATTTAAAATCCTATTATAAAACTTGATAAAGGCGGAAAAAGACTCATCTTTGTGGGCAAGGAATGAAACCCATGTAAAACGTGAAAAATCATCAACAATTACAAGACCAAACTTCTTACCTCCTAGACTAGCAGTTCTAGTGGGTCCAAATAAATCCATGTGAATTAGTTCTAAGGGTTTTGATGTTGAAACTATGTTCTTAGGTTTGAAAGAGCTTCTTGTTTGTTTTCCTAGTTGACATGCAGCACAAATTTTGTTCTTTTCAAAATCTATTTTTGGTAGTCCTTTAACTAGATCTTTTCTAATCAATTTAGAAATCAAATCCATGCTAGCATGTCCTAATCTACGATGCCATAACCAGCTAGTCTCATTGACCTTGGCATCCATGGCTACAAGACATTGGCCATCTTTTATGGTGAGATCATCAAGATCTACCATGTAAACATTTCCAAGCCTATGTCCCATAAGTATGATCCCATTGTCAATTGGACTACTAATTATGCATAGGGAAGATTCAAATGACACTTTAAAGCCCTTGTCACAAAATTGACTTATACTTAGTAAATTATGTTTTAATCCATTAACTAACAATACATTGTCAATAAATGAGGAGGGTGATATAGAGATTTTACCAACGCCAATGATTTGGCCTTTAGCATTGTCTCCAAATGTGACTACTCCTCCTTCTTTTGATTTCAAGGTGACGAAGTGGCTCTCGTCACCGGTCATATGCCTTGAGCAACTGCTATCAAGATACCACATTCTCTTTTTGCTCCCGGCTGCAAGGCATACCTACAAAATAATCATGTGAAGCTCTTAGGTACCCAAGTTTTCTTGGGTCCTTCTTGGTTAGTGTAGTTGGTTTCCTTAGGAACCCATATTTTGTTGTGTTTTTATCCTTTACAAATGTGTTCTTATTAGTTTGAATCTTTCTTTGAGTGCAAGAATAAGCTTTATGTCCATTTTTCTCACAACAAAAGCATGTAGGTTTTTCAGTTTTAACATCTTTTGCTTTTACAAAAAAGTTCTTTAGATATTTTTGCTGTTTGCTAGTTTTTGAGGATGATAGTGTTATTTTGATGATTAACAAGCAATTATCTAGAGTATGTTATAAGTTAAATCGATACTTCATTTATAAGTCTATTACTCTCAGTATATTTGTATAAATTGATATAGATACATTTCATTGTTTATTTGAATGAATCTAACCTTGAGATGCAGCAAAGTGTGGATTGAGTCGACCCAAAGGATGATTGGGTCGACCCCGGCACATCAAGAAAGCATTTGGCATACTTCTGCAAAAATGACACAGATGAATAGTGAGTTGGGTCGACCCAAGGAAAGCATGAGTCGACCCAAACATCAAGATCCTCAAACAACTCAGAAAATGGTTCTCTGGATTTACTGAGAGGGTCGACCCAAGATATAGTTGAGTCGACCCAAGCTTGAGTCGACCCAAACCCTGTGTGGGTCGACCCAAAGGCAAGACAGAACAGAAGACAGAAAAGGTTCTCTGGAAACCCTGTTAGGGTCGACCCAAGAAGAAGTTGAGTCGACCCAACTGAACCTTGAGTCGACCCAAAGAAAGGTTGGGTCGACCCAAGTGAAGGAAGGCTGAATTGCAAGTTTCTGTGTTTCTGAGAGGGTCGACCCAAGAAATGTTTGAGTCGACCCAAGTGAAAGTTGGGTCGACCCAAGGACAGGTTGAGCCGACCCAAATACGGGCAGAAGCATAACGGCTAGTTCTGCAGAAGTACTTTTTGTCCTTCCAAAAGTGAGTAACGGCTAGTTTTTGAATTCTAACCATTGGGGCTTGTCCAATGGATGTAGGAAACTATTTAAAGTGGCACTATTCATCAGATAGAACATCCTTTCCAAAGAATATCAAAGAGTACACAAGAAAGAGAAAGTGCCCTAATCTTTCTCATCCAAGTGCTTCATTCAAGAATCAAAGAAAGGGGTTGAGCAGATTCAAAGAGTCATCAAGAGCTCCATCCTCCCTTGAAGAGTGAAGCATCCTTGACAAAGAAGAGAGAAGTCACTACAAGCGATAAATACTTTCTAAACTCTTCTTTGTAGATTACATTGTTTTATTTGCTCATCTAGGAGTTTAAATCTTCTTTCTTTGTTTGTTAAACAACTTGTAAAGGTTGGTTGGTTAGCCCGCAAAACCAACGGAATAGGTTGATTGGTGAACCCAGAAAATCAATTGTAAAGGTTCGTTGGTGAGCCCGTAAAACCAACATAGGTTCGTTGGTGAGCCCGTAAAACCAACATAAATTTTTGGTGAACCCGGAAAACTAAGGTGTAAAGGTTTTTGGATTGTGAGCCCGGAAAACAATCCAACTGTAATCCGCGGGATTATAGTGAATTCCCAAGGGGTCGCCTGGGGAGTGGACGTAGGTGCTAAGGAGAGCACCGAACCACTATACTTCGTGTTGTTTGTATTGTGATTTGTTTTAGCTTACTAACCATTCATTTGACACAAGTAAGATAGTTAAGAATCAAAAGAAACCAATTCACCCCCCCCTCTTGGCTTGTCACCTTGGGCAACAAGTGCTATCAGAGCGAGGTGCTCCAATAGTACTCATTGATCTCACAATCAAGAGTTAAAGATCATGACAACCCAAGTGGGATGTTCTATGAGTGAGGGTCAATCCACAAATAGACCACCTCTATTTAATGGCACAAACTACACATATTGGAAAGCTAGGATGAGGATATTCATTCAAGCTTCAGACTATGAATTATGGTACATCATAACTAGAGGACCTCACACACCCACACTTAATATAGAGGGCACTATCATACCCAAACCAGAAATGGATTGGAATGAAATTGATAGAAGATTGGCACAGTTAAATGCAAAAGCTATAAATGTACTTTATTGCTCATTAGATGTAAGTGAATTTAATAGAATATCTACTTGCATTACTGCTAAAGAAATTTGGGACAAACTTGAGGTCACTCATGAAGGGACCAATCAAGTTAAGGAGTCAAAAATAAACATATTAGTACACAAGTATGAATTGTTTAAAATGGAATCTACTGAGTCCATAACTGATATGTTTACTCGTTTTACTGAAATTATAAATGGGCTTAAGAGTTTGGGAAAGTCTTACACTAACTCTGAATTGGTGCGAAAAATTCTCAGGTCTCTACCAAGAATTTGGGAGGCCAAGGTTACCGCAATTCAGGAAGCTAAGGACTTCAACACACTGCAATTAGAGGAGCTTCTAGGATCACTCATGACCCATGAGTTGACAATGAGGCAAAATTCAGAAGATGAGGTTAAGAGAAGAAAGCCCATTGCCCTAAAGACTACCACCCCTAAACAACAAACTGAATCGAAAGATTCAGATGATGATGATGAATTTGATGAAGAAGGGATGGCTATGCTTGGAAGAAAATTCAGAAAATTTATGAGAGGTAAGAATAGATTTTATAGAAAGAAACCCTTCCTCAAAGGTAGCTCAAGCAAAGAAAAGGGTAAGGACAAAGAAAAGAAAAAAAAAACTCCTATTTGCTATGAGTGTAACAAACCCGGGCATTATAAGATAGATTGCCCAGATTTGAAATAGATGGCAAGAGAACTGAAAAAGAAGAACTTCATGGCTGAATGGAGTGAAAGTGAGGAGTCAAGTTCGGAAGAGGAAGATCATCAAGAGACGGCCCAAATGTGTCATATGGCCAATGACGATGAGGTAGATTCTGAACTTGACTGTGATTTTACTGTTGATGAATTACATGACGCATTTTTAGAACTCATGGAAGAACATAAGAAACTAATCAATAAAAATAAAGTTCTAAAAGAAGAAAATCAATCTCTTATCAAAGATAAGTTAAAACTATCTCATAACTATGAAACATTAAGTAGGAAACTTACAAACGAAACTAAGAATCTAATTGCTGAAAATATCAAGTTAAAAGAAGATGCTGAAAAATATAAATCCTTGGTAGATAAGTTTACACTAAGTTCTACCAAACTAAATATGATTCTTGATAGTCAAAAAGCTGTATATGATAAGGCTGGTTTAGGATATAAAACAAATAGGAAACAAAAATTCTTAAAGAACATTTTTGTAAAAGCTAAAAATGAAAATATTACTTGTCATTGCTGCAATAAATTAGGACATAGAGCATATGAATGTAACTATAGAAAGTCCAGTCAAAACAAATTAAGTAATAATCAAAAGATTAAATTCAAGAAAGTTTGGGTTCCAAAAGAAACATCAAGTACTAACCCTAAAGGACCCAACATAGTTTGGGTACCTAAAGCTCTTTCTTGATCTTGATTGTAGGGGTGTCTTGCAGCTGATAAAGTGGAAAAACAATGGTATCTAGATAGCGGCTGTTCAAGACACATGACCGGTGACGTAGATCAATTTGTCACCTTGGAATCAAAGAAGGGTGGAGTAGTAACCTATGGAGACAATGGTAAAGGGCATATCATTGGAAAGGATAAGGGAGATGATTGCGTGCCACCACAATCTCAAAACTTGCCAAAGGAATGGAGGTATGCATATGGACACCCTAAAGACTTAATCATTGGTGATCCATCTCAAGGGGTAAGAACTCGATCATCTCTTAGAAATTTAAATGATTATCTTGCTTTTGTTTCACAATTAGAACCTAAGACTTATGAAGAAGCTGAAAAAGATACTAATTGGATAAATGCCATGCAAGAAGAATTAAATCAATTTAAAAGAAGTAATGTATGGACATTAACTGAAAGACCAAAGCATAACTCAGTAATTGGAACAAAATGGATATTTAGAAATAAATTAGATGAAAATGGATTAGTTATAAGAAATAAGGCTAGACTTGTAGCTAAGGGATACAATCAAGAAGAAGGAATAGATTTTGATGAAACATTTGCTCCTGTAGCTAGATTAGAGGCTATTAGATTACTTCTAGCATTTGCATGTTTCATGGATTTCAAATTGTATCAAATGGATGTGAAGAGCGCATTCTTAAATGGTTTTATTGAGGAGGAAGTATATGTAGAACAACCTCCTGGTTTTGAGAATCATGAATTGCCAAATCATGTGTTTAAACTACATAAGGCATTATATGGATTAAAGCAAGCTCCTAGGGCTTGGTATGATCGATTAAGCAAATTTCTGCTTAATAATGACTTTAGTAGAGAAAATGTAGATAAAACACTATTTCTCAAAAGAAAG
Organism: Phoenix dactylifera; assembly: GCF_051530095.1. Lineage (NCBI taxonomy): Eukaryota > Viridiplantae > Streptophyta > Magnoliopsida > Arecales > Arecaceae > Phoenix > Phoenix dactylifera. Next base: position 9,673,627 of record NC_143204.1, on the reverse strand, counting down.
GACAAAAATCTATTAGTGGCTCAAATATATGTAGATGACATAAGTTTTGGTGCCCCAAATGATACTCTTTGCAAAGAATTTGCTGATTTAATGCATGGAGAATTCGAAATGAGTTTGATGGGAGAACTAAGCTTCTTTCTAGGATTACAAATCAAACAAACTAAGGAAGGCATTTTCATTCATCAAACTAAGTATACAAAGAAAATACTAAAGAAGTTTGGAAATGAAAATCATAAGGGAGTAGGCACTCCAATGAATCCTACTAGTAAGCTAGACAAAGATGAAAAAGGAAAGAGTATTGATATTAAGCTCTATAGAGAACTAATTGGATCCTTGCTCTACCTTACAGCTAGTAGACCAGACATCGTATTTAGTGTAGGAATATGTGCTAGATACCAATCAGATCCCAAGGAATCACATCTAAGTGCTGTTAAAAGAATCCTTAGATATTTAAGAGGAACTACAAATATTGGATTATGGTACTCTAGAGACTCTTATCTAGATTTGCTTGCATACTCAGATGCTGATTTTGCTGGATGCAAATTAGATAGGAAGAGCACAAGTGGCACATGTCAATTCTTAGGAAACAACTTAGTATCATGGTTTAGCAAAAAGCAGAATTCAGTGGCACTGTTAACAGCTGAAGCTGAATATATAGCTGCTGGTAGTTGTTGTGCTCAAGTACTATGGCTTAAGCAACAACTAGAGGACTATGGAGTTAAGCTAGATAATATTCCTATTAAGTGTGATAATACTAGTGCCATCAATCTTACTAAAAATCCGGTTCAGCATTCTAAAGCCAAACACATAGAAATACGATATCATTTTATTAGGGATCATGTGCAAAATGGAAACATATGTATTGAGCATATATGCACTGAAAAACAATTAGCCGACATATTTACAAAACCATTGAGTGAAGATAGATTTTGCACGCTAAGGAGGGAATTAGGCATATGTGATCCTTTTTATTGAAGAAATATAAAAGGGAGCAAGTAGTCTCATGATACATTCCTCTAATTTCAAAAAACCCATGAAACATGAGTCATACTTGTTATCTATAGATTTCTTACTCATGTATCATTGTCCCAGAAAGAATTTAATAAGGATTGGAAGCAAGAAAAATTTTTAGAAGCAAAAAGGAAGAGAAAAGAAAAATTCTGCACTTGGGTCGACCCAACCCAGAATAGGGTCGACCCAACGTTGAGTCGACCCACGAAATTTCTTGAGTCGACCCAACGTCGGGACCCCACTGTTAAAAGGGGGACCCGAGAGCTCTATTAGGGCACTGTTTGCCCTTGTCCTCTTCTGAATACTCTATTCTCCACTCTCCAAACTCCTCCAAACATCTCCAAACAGTAGATTACCTTAAGATCTTGGAGAAATGGGACCCAAAAGAGCCGTAGCCAAGAGATCCGGAAGAGTCTCACGGATCCAACGTGAGGAAAGGCAACCTACGGAGCCATCTACAGTGTCTCCACAACGTGAGGCATGTGCAGAGCCACCTCCTCCTCCTTCCCCCTCAGTAATACTTGCAAGATTTGCGGGGAGACCAGTTATAACGGGGAGAAGGATCCACTCCGAGTTCTTTGATCAAGAAAGGTTTCGTTTGAGGGAATGGATCCAAAGGCAAGGTTGGGAGTATCTTTACTCCCTAGATGTGATGATCTACCCTGGATTAGTTCGGAAGTTCTATGCCTTCCTCAAAACTGGAATGGGAGGGCTTATTTCGGAAGTTTGAGGAGTTAGGGTTCGAGTTTCCGAGGAGAGTTTGAGTGAGCTACTTCATCTACCCTGCGAAGGAGCCACTTCGGAAAAGCCTGAAAATAAGATGAGAGCCCTTCAGTTGATAATGGAAAATGAGGACTTCGACTTTTCGGAGAAGGTAATAGCTAGCTCTCTTTCTGCTGAAATGAGATTACTACTCAGCATTATAAATAGGATTTTATTTTCGAAGAGCGGGAGATTCAATCTCATCACTGAGCGAGATCTAGTAGTGATGGAGCATATTATTCAGGGTATTCCCCTGAATCTCCCGGCCATGATACTGAGACAGATGAGGAAGGTGATCTGCAACTCCAGAGTATCACTACCTTATGGTATGATACTCATGTTGATTTTTCGACAGCACGGTATATCTGTCGAGGGGGAGGCATCCAGGAGTCTGCTTCATACTGACACATACACTGCACGGACACTTATACGCATGGGATATGAGAAAGTGAACGGGCAGTGGATTAATACTGGAGCAGGGATTCAGGGTGAGGCACCAGAGGGTGATGCACCAGATCATGGAGACCCTATCCCTGAGGATGAGGAGCATATGGATCATCCTACTGCACCTTCAGAGGCTGGACCATCGTCATTCGTTCCTCCGAGAGATACGGATGAGTTCTGGAGTAGGATGACTGAGATCATGTCAGCTCAGGCGAGGACTATTACTGATGGGCTGACGAGCCGACTGGACATCATGTCTGCTGAGATCAGTGATCTGAGGCAGCAGATAGGAGCACTCCGGAGAGAGAGAGACCCATGGACCATCTGTGCCATAGGCTGCCGAGTCAGAGATTTTGGCACAGAGTCATTCAGCTCGTCGTGCTCTACGCCAGACACAGTCTCACCAGGCTCGACCTCCTCTCGCCACATACACTAGGAGGATCAGGACTAGATTCCAGCCATTAGATACTCCCTAGGCTGATATTAGCATTTCTGTTTAGAGCCTAGGTTAGATATCTAGTTCTCATATGTATTTTGCTTTTATCATGTATCTTTAAACTTTGATTAAGGAACATTGTATTTGTTTTTGTTTTTGGGCATGAATGTATTAAAATGTTCCTATTTTGATCAATGAAGTTTGAATGTTTGTTATTTATTGTGTCTTTTCCCATGCATATATTTGATGATAACAAAAAGGGGGAGAAGTAAAGAAAGAGTAATAGGAGAGGAAGTAAAGATAAAGTGATAAGAGGAGAAGTAAAGAAAGAAGGATAAATAACGAAATAACTTGTAAAACAAATTGAAAATCATATAGGAAAGCATATACATCCAAGGGGGAGCAATTTGCAACAATGAAAATGATCAAGTCAAAAATTTCTATCAAATTTTAGAATTTGGCACATAGAATTTCAGAATTTGGCACGCACCTTTCACACCTCGATACATAACCTGAAACTCATGTTTTATCTCAAATCTTTGGAGTTTCATCTTTAATGAATTATAAATGAAAGGGGGAGCAATTCAAAAAGTCAAATTGGCAACATTTGAATGATATAGGGGGAGACTTCACTCTTATATATGAAAAGCTGAAATTCAGCAAGTTAAGCCCTTTCAAAAACTGATTTTAAGATAAGTATCAATAGGCTCATACTCTTTATTTTGTAATCATCAAAAAGGGGGAGATTGAGGATGATAGTATTATTTTGATGATTAACAAGCAATTATCTAGAGTATGTTATAAGTTAAATCGATACTTCATTTATAAGTCTATTACTCTCAGTATATTTGTATAAATTGATATAGATACATTTCATTGTTTATTTGAATTAATCTAACCTTGAGATGCAGCAAAGTGTGGATTGAGTCGACCCAAAGGATGATTGGGTCGACCCCGGCACATCAAGAAAGCATTTGGCACACTTCTGCAAAAATGGCACAGATGAACAGTGAGTTGGGTCGACCCAAGGAAAGCATGAGTCGACCCAAACATCAAGATCCTCAAACAACTCAGAAAATGGTTCTCTGGATTTACTGAGAGGGTCGACCCAAGATATAGTTGAGTCGACCCAAGCTTGAGTCGACCCAAACCCTGTGTGGGTCGACCCAAAGGCAAGACAGAACAGAAGACAGAAAAGGTTCTCTGGAAACCCTGTTAGGGTCGACCCAAGAAGAAGTTGAGTCGACCCAACTGAACCTTGAGTCGACCCAAAGAAAGGTTGGGTCGACCCAAGTGAAGGAAGGCTGAATTGCAAGTTTCTATGTTTCTGAGAGGGTCGACCCAAGAAATGTTTGAGTCGACCCAAGTGAAAGTTGGGTCGACCCAAGGACAGGTTGAGCCGACCCAAACACGGGCAGAAGCATAACGGCTAGTTCTGCAGAAGTACTTTTTGTCCTTCCAAAAGTGAGTAACGGCTAGTTTTTGAATTCTAACCATTGGGGCTTGTCCAATGGATGTAGGAAACTATTTAAAGTAGCACTATTCATCAGATAGAACATCCTTTCCAAAGAATATCAAAGAGTACACAAGAAAGAAAAAGTGCCCTAATCTTCCTCATCCAAGTGCTTCATTCAAGAATCAAAGAAAGGGGTTGAGCAGATTCAAAGAGTCATCAAGAGCTCCATCCTCCCTTGAAGAGTGAAGCATCCTTGACAAAGAAGAGAGAAGTCACTACAAGCGATAAATACTTTCTAAACTCTTCTTTGTAGATTACATTGTTTTATTTGCTCATCTAGAAGTTTAAATCTTCTTCCTTTGTTTGTTAAACAACTTGTAAGGGTTGGTTGGTTAGCCCGCAAAACCAACGGAATAGGTTGATTGGTGAACCCGGAAAACCAATTGTAAAGGTTCGTTGGTGAGCTCGGAAAACCAACGGAATAGGTTTCTGAGAGGGTCGCTTGGGAAGTGGACGTAGGTGCTAAGGAGAGCACTGAACCACTATACTTCGTGTTGTTTGTATTGTGATTTGTTTTAGCTTACTAACCATTCATTTGACACAAGTAAGATAGTTAAGAATCAAAAGAAACCAATTCACCCCCCCCCCCCTCTTGGCTTGTCACCTTGGGCAACAGTTTTGTATCCTAATCCGGCTTTATTAAAAACGGCTCTTTGATTGGATAGAATAAGATTTAATTTTTCCGAGCTATGTGTAAATTTCTGCACAATTGGTTTATACTTGTGTAGCTCATCCTTAAGGCCCAAATTTTCTTTAGCTAATACTTCCTTATCATTTTTAAGAGATTTGACATTTTGTGCAAGTGAAGTATTACTATTGAGTAGGAATTTGACTTTTAGATTTAATTCCCTAATGAGTGTATTTGCAGTATCATACTCAATGCTAAGTTCTGAAATTTTATCCTTTAAGTCAATAATGCTATCATTTTCATAATTTTCCTTTTCAATCAATAGGTTTTTAATGTCATCCTTCAGTTTTTGATTGGAGGCCTTTAGTTCTTTATTCTTTACTCCTAACATACTACAATCATTCATGAGTTCTTGGAAAGCTTCATATAATTCTTCTAATGTAAAATCTGTAATTGAGCTTTGACATACCTCATCGTCGTCGAATGCCATGAAGCACAAGTTGGCGGTCTCTTCCTTCTCTTCCTCGGAGGAGGATGTGTCACTATCATCCCAAGTCGCTTTCAACGCCTTCTTCTTCTTCTTTCCATAGTGCTTCTTCTGTTGAGGGCATTCGGAGCGGATGTGTCCCGGTCTCTTGCAATCATAACATATGATTGGGTCTCTTTCTTTTTCTTTTTTCTTTTCCCAATCATTTCTCCCTCCAAACTTCTTTCTTGGGAAGGCCTTCTTTCCTCTTATGAATTTTTTGAACTTCCTTACTATTAAGGCCAAGTCTTCATCTTCACTTCCCTCTTCACTTCCACTGCTTTCTTCTTCACAATTACTTGAAATGGCCTTGAGGGCGATTGTCTTCTTCTTTGGCACATCTTCTTCATGTTGCTTCATTGTGAGCTCATGCGTCATCAATGAGCCCAATAGTTCTTCAAGTGCCAAGGTGTTGAGGTCTTTGGCTTCTACAATCGCCGTGACCTTCGCTTCCCAAGTCTTTGGCAAGGACCTGAGAATTTTCCTCACAAGTTCTGAATTAGTGTAAGATTTACCCAAATTCTTTAGACCATTAATTATATCAGTGAAGCGTGTGAACATGTATGAAATAGTTTCGTTGGGTTCCATCTTAAATAATTCATATTTGTGAACTAGAATGTTCACTTTAGACTCCTTGACTTGATTTGTACCCTCGTGGGTAACTTCAAGCCTATCCCATATTTTCTTGACGGAACTACAGGTGGAGACTCTATTAAACTCATTTACATCTAGAGCACAATACAATGTATTCATGGCTCTAGCATTGAGTTGAACCATCTTGCTATCATTCTCATCCCAATCCTCCTCAGGTTTGGAAACCTGAACGCCATTAACTATGTGAGATGGTTCGTGTGGTCCTTTGATTATAGCCCTCCACAAGGCATAATCTTGTGCTTGAACAAAAATTCTCATTCTAGTTTTCTAATAGGAATAATTTGTCCCATTGAAAAGTGGAGGTCTATTGGTAGCCTGCTTCTCAGCAGGAACATTGTTGAAGGGTGTTGCCATCTTGATCTTTGGCAAAGACGGTTAGGTCTTCAAGAATACACAGAGCACCTGCTCTGATACCACTTATTGCCCAGATATGGTCACCCAAGAGGGGGGTGAATTGGGTGTTTTAAAATTTTAGTCTAATTAAACAATACACACAAGTGTAGGTGCAAGAATAAGGTTAAAGCGGTGAGCATAATCAATCGCAAACACCGAGGTTTATAGTGGTTCGGAGCTTCCACTGCTCCTACATCCACTCCCCAAACACCTTTGGGAATTTTTCACTATAATCGGCGATTACAATCCGGTAGTTTTTCGAGTGAACTACCCAACTCGTTGTTTTAACCAGGGCTAACAACGAACCCTACAATCCCCCAATTTAAACTAGGCTTGGGATGCCTAACCCTTGTTCCAAGTCCCTTGACTGGAACAAGCACAATGTTTAAGAGTTTTACAAGAATTTAAAAGCTTCTATGAAAGCAAATAAATCAATAAAGAACAACAAAACCGGAAGAACCCTCTTTGCCATTGAAAGCTTGGATGATGGTGGTTCTTCCGATGTGGATCACGTCGGCTTGAATGCGAGCTTTGATTGCCGAGTGGGAGTGAGTAGATGAGCACGAAATCAGATGAAGAAGGCTTGAATGCACTTGATTTCTCCTCTTGAAAGCACCAACTCCCTTGAGACTCTCTCTCTTTCTTCTCTCTTGAATGCTTTAGTGTTAGCTTGGTGAGAAGAAGACTTTTCATGCACTTAAAAACTCCTTTTTATACTCCTGCAAGCAATAGATCCGTTAGAAACAAAAATAGAGCCGTTAGGATTTCAAACAAAACCTGCAAAAATGTGTCAGTCGCGTTCCAGGCATTCCGAAGACGTCTCCGCTTGAACGAGAGACGTCTCGGCTGCATAAAAAATCCTTCGACAATGTCGGAGTCGACTCGGCGCTTTCTGGGGATGACTCCGAAGAAGAACAGCCCGATTTCTTGTTTTTCTGTTTTTCTGAGAGAGCCGGCTCGCATGCCTCGGGGGACGTCTCGGGATTTTTTGTGCTTTATGCGTGGGGACGACTCCGCGACGTCGGAGACGGCTCCGACGTTTTCTCAACGAAAAATGGGTCCTCTGGAATCCCTGAGAGAGTCGGCTCCGCATCTTTCGGAGACGACTCGCGCGCATCCCTTGAAAATGGCCTTTCTGCCGTCTCTGAGAGAGTCGACTCTGGAAAGCCGGGAGTCGACTCCAACCCTGCGAGATGCCTCGGCAAGTGCTGGGGACGTCTCCAGACGTCCCAGCTTCTTCTCTGCGTACCGGAGACGTCTTTGGAACAAGCCGGAGACGTCTCGGCTGCCCCTGATCCATTTTCTTCATCTCAAAAATCTTCAATAAATCCACCAAAAAATACGGAAACATGCCTTGACAATACTTAACAATATTCTTAGTTAAACACCTGAAATGCTCAAGTAATTTGTCAATATAAAGGGAATTATACTCTAGTGTTTTGTATTCATCAAAATCCTTTAGGGGGTCAACACAACCAGACCTTGACCGAGGTTAGCATGAGAATATTATTCCCTATCAGGAGGATGTCGTACAGTACGAGAAATACGACAGCACTCCCACTAACCCTTTTGTAAACACACGGTTCCTCTTCATTTTTGATGAAATCAAATGTTTTGATTGCGTCATCGAAACGAGTGTTCCAACTCCGAGATGCTTGCTTTAGTCCATAAATGGACCTTTGCAGCTTGCAGACCTTGTGATCTCCATCACTGGAAGTGAAACCCAAAGGTTGTTCCATATAGATATCTTCTTCAAGATATCCATTTAGGAAAGCAGTTTTCACATCCATCTGCCAGATTTCATAATCATGAAATGCTGCAATGGCAAGCGATGTTCGGATGGATTTCAGCATGGCTACAGGTGAAAAAGTCTCCGATAGTCAATGCCTTCGCGTTGACTATATCCTTTCGCCACCAGCCTTGCTTTATAGGTCTCTACCTTTCCATCCAAACCTATCTTTCTTTTGTAGATCCATTTGCATCCAATAGGTACAATACCTTCTGGTGGATCTACTAAGGTCCAGACTTGGTTGGAATGCATGGAGTCTAATTCTGACTTCATAGCTTCCAACTATTTCTCGGAATCGATATCAGATATCGCCTCGTTGTAGGTTTTGGGATCCTGTATGTGATCCCTATCTCCCACTAGGAACATTTTCTTGGTATCCTCTTCTTGTATACCTAAGTATCTATCGGGAGGATGGGAGACCCTACTAGATCTACGAGGTGGTTGAGGGACATCGTGTACTGGCTCTGTATGAATGGGTTCGATAGGATCCATGACTCGTTGCTTTTCAGAGACTTTCTCTTCAAGCTCAATTTTCCTCCCACTGCCTCTATCAAGGATAAACTAGTTTTCCAAGAAGATGGCGTGACGGCTCACAAATACATTGTGATCCTCTGAGACGTAAAAATTGTATCCTAATGACTCTTTAGGATATCATATAAAACGAGCACTTATGGTTCTAGCCTCTAGCTTGTCTGCCTGTAGTCTCTTGACGTGGGCCGGACATCCCCAAATCTTGAGATGACCAAGACTTGGTTTCTTACCATGTCATATCTCATATGGTGCGGTGGGAATGGACTTTTGAGGAAACTCTATTCAACAAGTAAATAGCTGAAAATAGGGCATCTATCTAAAGAAACAAGGGTAAATCAGTGAAGCTCATCATGGACTGGACCATATCAATAGAGTCTGATTCCTCCTCTCTGACACTCCATTGAGCTGAGGTGTACCAGGAGGAGTCCATTATGAAACTATACCATTCTCCTTGAGATAATCATGGAACTCTCCATTAAGGTATTCACTTCCTCGATCTGATCGAAGAACCTTAATGAGCTTTTGTGCTTATTTTTCTACTTCATATCTAAGCTTTTTGAACCTTTCAAAAGTTTCATATTTGTGTCTCATACACATATCCATACCGTGAGTAATCATCGGTAAAATGAAGTAAAAAATTACAACCCCTAGCATGCACATCGAATGGGCTACACACATCAATGTGTACTAGGGTAAGTATTTCAGTGGACCTCCCTGTGTCCTACAAAGGATAATTTAGCCATCTTTTCTTGAAGGCAGAATTCACAAATCAAATATGACTCAAAAGTCAATGAGCCCAAAAGCTCATGTTTTCTCCAATTTGTTTATTCTGTTTTCTCCTATATGGCCAAGCCTGAGGTGCCACAAATACTTTAGATTTATCTTATTTTTGGATCTATTAGATCCTATGGTATTCACTGTTTGCTCAGATATTTTTACAGATACATCCATATATATGTGATAGAGACTGTCAATCATAAAACCATGTTGAATCAATTTATTTTTTTTTCAAATAAATAAAAATCTTTCTGTACTAATACAGAAATCAAATTTCTGCTAGCAATAGGTAACAGTCCCTAAGTATCCTGAGCATATCTGACATACCTTCTGAAGGTCTGTCACCCTTCATGTTCTTTATGCTTCCCATGTATGTAGGACAGTTCCTCTTCCAAATGGCTGTCCATGATGCAATGGAAATATTTTTCCTTGCAATTGGCCTTTTTCTTGGAACTTCCTTATTTGGCATTTTCTCGGTCTTCTGTTTCTTCGCAGGCTTTTTCTTCTTCCAAATAGACTCTCTCTTGGAAGTAGAAACCAGCTCGATAGTGAGAACGATGCCTCTTGAACTTCTTCAGGGTCCCTAAGTTAGTTACCAATTTATTTAACAATTCTATTTTGGTGCATACAATCTTGTTCATATGGTAATTTACTATAAACTGTTCATATGAAGCTAGAAGGGATTGTGGGATCAAATCCGTTTGCAATTTCTTGTGCATGGTCATGCCGAGCTTCTCAAGCTTCTTCAAGTCATTTATCATGGTCAAACCATGATCGTGGACAGACTGCCCCTCACGCATCTTTGTCTTAAAGAGCCTCTTGGATACTTCAAAACATGCTGCGCGACTCTGATCACTATACAACTCTTGTAGGTGATTTAATATGTCCCTGGTAGTCTCATGTTCTCATGATAGCATTGTAATTCATTGGACATGGATGCCATTGTGCAGCACCTAACTTTATTATCTTTGTTCGTCCACTTAACAAGCGTCTTACGCTGATCAGTGATCGGACGGATTGGTAACACGGGGATTACATGGTCTAGCATATACCCGAATTTCTCACAATTCAAAACTATTTTTGAAATTTGTTGAGCCAATCTTTATAATTGGGTTTGGTCAAACGGTTATTCTATAGGATATGAGTTAAGAGTCTAGAAGCTGACTTTATAATTCTCAGAGAGTAAAGATTCTAGTTAGAATTTTGTACTTGATCCTAATTTGTTCTAGGGTCTTTTAGAACAAATGTACCTCCCACTATTTTCTCGAATTCCTCACACTCTCCTGGTAGGAAAACGGAAATTCCACAAGACTAGGGTTTCTAATGGGTACTGCGGTCCCACCGATGTACATGCCACCTCACCTAACAGTTATTGGTGACACATAGATTGATGAATGTACAACTCTTGTACAATGCTTCTCAAGCATGTTGCAGTGTAACTTGGTCTCTAAGCCATGAAAACCTCACCTAACATTTATTGGTCCCATTTCTTAGTTAAGTCAGACCCACCGTATAACCGTAGGAATAAAGTCGTCATTGGGTCCTCACCTAACAGTTATTGGTGCCCAACCCCACCTTTACCCTACAACATCTCATGTCTATAGAGAGGTCCAGCCCCCCGATGTAACTTGCCCACTGTGTCCAGCCGAGACAAATCAACATCAGAAAGACCTTAGCAGCTCTACTACGGTGGAAGACATATAGACTTAATATTGTTTAATTATGTCTTAGTGTTTACAACTTGAGCTCTTCATGAGAGGTAATCGAACAATTGGCCAGGTAAGCAGGTGGGAGGCTCCCCTTACTCAGAGAGTAAGGTCCTAATTAAGTAACCACCTTTCATGCTTTCCTAGACACCAATTAGATCAATTAATCTAATATGACTCGCTCATGTTGGTTCACTCTCGACTTGATTGAGGAGGTTTTAATTTAGGTCTCATTTGAATTTCCTACATCACATGTAAACCTATCTACCCGACTCTCATTCACATCACATGCAAACGGCACATTGTAGGCAATTATAATCGCAGCAATAATTAAAGCTAAACTTTAAATGGGTGATGATCATGGATTCTAATTAGGTCGTATTACAAGCACATGCACGTCAATCGATCAATTGGTCTTCAACTCTTGAATTGGTTCCAAGCCTCCTTGATTCGATCCTTGACCAACTCTTGATCCAATCGCCATCAACCGCTTAGACCCCTGTTCATCTCATGCCTTGTCTTCAACTTGATCGTTGACGTACATCACATCACAGAAATACAACCAGATGTAAAATAAAAATAATAATAAATTACATCTTCTTTTAGGAGGCACGCAGGCCTCTCAAAATATCAAATAAGATGCATGAAAGCATCTGAAAAATTACATGACATTGCAGATCACATCGCAGGTCTTTACATTTAATACCAAAAGGGTTTGAATCCTATGATCATCACCACATGCAGCAATTATAATTTTCAGATCTGAAAACTAACTGATTATCTCATGACATAGGTTGCTGATCATGCTAATCATGATTCTAAACTTTGTAATCTCATTAACAATGCAATTAGAATCATCATCTTATCACATAAAAATCAGCATGCAAAAATCAGCACCCTAGAAAAAATCTGCATGCAGAAAATTTTCAGCATGCATGATCATTCAATTTTCAGAACTATTAAGCCTATTAATAATTAATCCTTACCTTAATCTATGATGCCTAGGCTCTGATACCACTGTTGGAAATCCGCCCATGCAGCTGATATTTCAAAAATAAAATCAGATGGCAGCGGAAGAGGCATGTGCGGGATCGACGTTCATCGCATGAACGTGTTTCAAAAACCGTTCGTAGATAGATAAGGATTAAAAACTTTTTAATATATTAGAAGATCAGATCTTCACCTTGCGCGGGTAGATGATCACCGCAAACTGATGATCGTAGTTTTTGGATGAAGGTTCGCTTGAAGCTGTTCAAGTGCCCGGCCTCTACGGGTATCCACACGAAGCAGGATCCGATCCAAGCTCTCTATCTCACCGGGGTGCTAGCTCCCTTGCAGAGATAACTTTTGATGGCTGATCTCCTCTCTTTCTTTCAACTCTTTAATGTACTTGAGAGGAGGAAGAAGAAGGATGAAGAAGAGGAAGAAGCAAAGCCCCTGCAGCCTACTTTCATTTCCCTGCGTTGGAAGGAGGAAAGGAGGAAGAGGAGGACGCCATGGCTTCTTCTTTTCTTCTTCTTGCTGGCGGCTGAACCAAGGGAGGGAGAGGGTGGCCACGGCTCCAAGGGAAGAGGAAAAGCTTTCTCTAGGGCGCCGTCCCTAGCTCCCTTTTAATAAGTATGAAGGGCTCCTAATAATTAGGAGCCCTTGAGTTATTTCCAAGAGGGGGCGCCGGCCCCCTCTCTTCATGTCGCCCTAACCAAGTGGAGAGGGGCTGATGCCCCTCTTACTTGGTTAACCTAATCCTCTTCAAAAGAGGATTAGGTGCCCCTCTCATGGTTTAGTCTTAATCTAATTAGGATTAACCAAATTATGAATCAATCGAGTTCAATCTATGCTAGTCCTAATCTAATTAGAACTTGAATGAACCATGACTCAATTGAACTCTTCAATCCTAACCCAATTAGGAGTCATATTGATTCATTAGATTAATAATTAATTAGGACTTGAGGCATCCTAATCCAATTAGGATTTGTTTAATTCTAGTCCTAATCCAATTAGGACTTTAATTTGAATTCGGAGTCCTAATCCGATTAGGACTCTAGGAATCCTACTCCAAGTAGGAATCCAAACTTAATTCAAAACTCCTAATCTAATTAGGACTATAGGAATCCTATTCCAAGTAGAAATCCCAGTCCTACTCCAACTAGGATTCCCAGTCCTAATCCAATTAGGACTCTAGGAATCCAACTCGAAGTAGGATTTGTGTTTAAGTCCAATTAATTAATTCCCTTTGTTCCTTCTTCAACTGAATATCAATCGAATTGATTACTAGTGATTCCTAATCACGATTCAACCATCGGATCGGTCAATACTTCTAGTGTGTGTGACCCCATAGGTTCTATTCTGACTGGTAGTGAGATATATTATGATCTCTATCATAATATCATTGAAAACTCCTTTCAATGGATTGGAACGATTCCAACTCTACTCATTAGGGTTTATCGATTATCGAGATAATCCCTGTGAGTCCCACCATCCACCAGTGACACCTAGCAGCATGTAGTGGCTACCCAGTAGAATAGAATGATGAACCTCTAGGTGCAGTTATCGTGTGATACAGTCCTACTATTGTGGATCCCTACAGGACGGAGGTCATGGATAACTCGTCAAACCCCTTCATCTGTCATATGTCAAGATTTATTCGACTCGAGTTCGTTGGTGGAAAACTCTTTCTCCACTTTATATTACTGCCCCGGCCAAGGTCTTAGAACTCAGTCTAACAAATCACATAGGATCACTCCTCTTCTATCAAGGTCGATAGATTCCATGTAAGTGCATACCCTACTCCTACAGTGAACTTACTGCAGCCAATCTACACTACAAGGACCCATATGACTAGAGACCATGTATACGTGTAGTCAAACTACAATAACCTCACTGTGAGTAGCTGAAGCACTGCAGGTCAAAGGACCAGTCATACTACTGCAACATCAAGCAAGTCACTGACGAGTGGATAGACATCCAAGTGACTTCTTGTCTTGGTCACGCTCAGTACCCTTGTTCTCTAACAAGCACCTGCACTATCACTTCAGTGTCCCTACACTGTGGACTCAAGTCTCGTCCATCCAGAAGGAAAGTGATCTGTGCACTGATCGGATCGATCACCGTCCTCGTGATGATCCATTGATCAGGAGCATTTACAAATTATTCACCAATGATACATGGCTCAAATTCTCAACTCCTGAGAATATGCATCATCATCTTATTAATTTCTTGGACGATTCATAGACACATAAATAATATGAATGAAAAGATGCCTTTTATTTATTCAATAATAAATAGTCAAGTACAAAATTATGTCCCTAGAATTAACAATGTGTCAGCCAGATTGGCTTCTAGGGCATACATTTAACACAAAGGTGTAGCCCGAGTCATTTGAGTAATCAAATCGAAATTGATTAACCAGTCGGTGTCTAAGGTAAGTTTGGCAGTTTTGACCGGTGGTTTTTAATTGGGAGCTACTCGCACTGATTCGTCTTTGTCGAGTTAATGGCATATCCCTTCCACCGATCTCACTTACCAGGCCGTCATGGTCAATCGCATTTTGATTGGATCACTTAATGATTCGAGTTAGCCCATGCCTATAAGAAAAATCAGTTTGACTGATTTAGGTGCCTCCTTAACCGGTTTAAGTCTAATCTGATTTGGTGAAGTCAGTGGGAGAAATTAGACTAACCGGATCTTCTTATCTATCCTAATTAAGAAATTCTCTAAAATTATTAGGTCCTTAAAATGAAATGGTTATGGGGATAACTAGGTCATAGCCTCCCATTAAGTTGGGTGATAATGGGTCCAATGCTTTGATAATTATTGGAGGCGCGACACGCCTGGTACTTATCAAGCATTAGAACTGTCATTCAATATATGATGAGTTAAGTGTACCTTCAATAGGCGGTCAGGTGAGCCGAGCCACACTCGGGCTTGGTCGTCTATTAGTTGATTAGACTTAACCCTATCATTTAATGGTTGGACCTGACTAGGGTATTCGGTGGAGGCGCCACACGCCTGCCGAAGAACCTAGGGCAAAATTATCACTAGAAGTTGCTTGGTGAAGCAATTGGTTAAGAACCTACCAATAGGTGCATATGGGTTAGCCGAGCCACACTCGGGCCTATATGCGATCTATTGGATTCTAGTGCTCACTAAAGAATTAAGAGTAATTTTTCGAATTGAAGGTAGAGGCTACCAATTTGTATAAAATAGTGGGAGTACCTTTAGACTAAAGTCCAAATCTAATGTGTTTAGTCAATTCATATACTAATAGCCAAATTTTCTTTTATACAGAAATGGCCACTAATTTGTCACTTCGCTCATTATTGGATAATGACAAGTTGACAGATCCCAACTTCAATAATTGGTATAGAAAACTGAAAATTGTGCTAGAGCATGAATGGATCCTTTATGTGATAACAGATTCGGCACCTGAGCAGCCCGCTGCTAATGCACGGGGTACAGTCAGAGACACTTATCAGAAATGGCTCAGTGATCATATCACTGTCCGTTGCATTATGCTCGCTGCAATGAATGATGAGTTTAGTAGGCATTTTGAGAATGCGCAGCCGGAAGATATCATTCAAGTGTTGAATGAATCTTTCGGTATTCCTGATGATGTTGAAAGGCACAAGACTAGTTGTGCTATTTTCAGCGCACGTATAAGGGATGGGGCTTCGGTGACCGATCATGTATTGTACATGATTGAGTTAATCGAGCGCCTAGGCACTTTCGGATCTCTCCTACATGATCAATTGGGAAAGGATGCTATACTGAATTCTCTTTCTGGTTCGTACTGCCCATTTCTCACCAACTTTCGTATGACGAAACTGGTAGTAAATTATCACCAATTGTTGGGTTTACTACAAACTTTTGAGAAGGATCACCAACTCCTAAAAGGGTCGGTGAATTTAGTGGGAGGTTCGTCCAGAGGTCGTGGTACCTTTAAGAAAGGAAAGAAGAAAATAAGAATCAAAAGAAAAAGGTGCAACGTGCTAAGCCAAGTCAGACCAAAAAGATTAAGGCTGACCACAATTTGGCAGAATGCTTCTATTGTAAGAAGCAGGGGCATTGGAAGAGGAATTGTCCTCAGTACCTTACCTCACTTGACCCGAATAGGCCAAGCAAGAGAAAAGGACAATCAGTTGCTGATCAAGGTATTTATATGATAACACCTTGTAATTTTTCTATATGTGATAATTCGACCTGGGTATTAGATACTGGAAGTCCGTTTAATATATGCAATTCGTTGCAAGGACTTCAGATCAATGAGAGATTTTAAAACAGCGAGAGATTCCTGAATGTTGGAGATGGAAGATCTGTTCCAGTTCTAGCTTTAGAAAATCTCAAACTTGTTTTCAATTCTTATGTAGTTGTCTTGAGTGATTGTCACTATTGTCCTACATTCTTATTGAATGTAATTTTCGTAGGCCTTTTGGCCATGAATAGTTATGAAATTTCAATAAAGAAATGTTCTTGTGATATCATTATGAATGGTGTTACTGTAATGAATGGACAATTGAGCAATGGCATCTACTTGTTATCACAACCTGTTAATGTAATGTACACGTCAAGTAAGCGTCCTAGAATATATAATGTCATGGATGTCTACCTTTGGCATCATAGGCTAGGTCATATTAACAAGAACAGGATGAACAGGTTAAGTAAAGAGGAAATTCTCAATGTTAATGATTGTGAATCATTGACAACCTGTGAGTCATGTCTTCTTGGTAAGATGACCAAATCTCCTTTTACCGGAAAAGGTGAACGAGCTAGTGATTTATTGACCCTTGTACATTCTGATGTATGTGGGCCAATGAGCACAAATGCTAGAGGTGGGTATTCATATTTCATTACGTTTACAGACGACCTTTCTAGGTATGGTTATGTCTATTTAATGAGACATAAATATGAATCATTTGAAATATTCAAATTATATCATAATGAAGTAATAAAACAAACTGGAAAGAGTATTAAAACTCTTCGATCAGATCGAGGAGGTGAATACCTCACCAGTGAGTTTTTTTTCATATCTAGGAGAAAATGGGATTCTCTCTCAATGGACTCCTCCTGGTACACCACAGTATAACGGTGTATCAGAAAGGAGAAATTAAACTCTGTTAGACATGGTTCGATCCATGATGGGGTTTGCTGATCTGTCCATATCCTTTTGGGGATATGCTCTTGAGTCAGCCTGCTACATTCTAAATAAGGTTCCAAGTAAGTCTGTAAATAAAACACCACATGAGATGTGGACTGGACGTAAGCCGTGTTAGATGTATGCCCTAGAAGCCAATCTGGCTGACACATTGTTAATTCTAGAGACATAATTTTGTACTTGACTATTTATTATTGAATAAATAAAAGGCATCTTTTCATTCATATTATTTATGTGTCTATGAATCGTCCAAGAAATTAATAAGATGATGATACATATTCTCAAGAGTTGAGAATTTGAGCCATGTATCATTGGTGATTAATTTCTAAATGCTCCTGATCAATGGATCATCACGAGGACGGTGATCGATCCGATCAGTGCACAGATCACTTTCCTTCTGGATGGACGAGACTTGAGTCCACAGTGTAGGGACACTGAAGTGATAGTGCAGGTGCTTGTTAGAGAACAAGGGTACTGAGCGTGACCAAGACAAGAAGTCACTTGGATGTCTATCCACTCGTCAGTGACTTGCTTGATGTTGCAGTAGTGTGACTGGTCCTTTGACCTGCGGTGCTTCGTCTACTCACAGTGAGGTTATTGTAGTTTGACTGCACACATACATGGTCTCTAGCCATATGGGTCCATGCAGTGTAGATTGGCTGCAGTAGGTTCACTGTAGGAGTAGGGTATGCACCTACAAGGAATCTATCGACCATGATAGAAGAGGAGTGATCCTATGTGATTTGTTAGACTGAGTTCTAAGACCTTGGCCAGGGCAGTAATATAAAGTGGAGAAAGAGTTTTCCACTATCGAACTCGAGTCGAATAAATTTTGACATATGACAGACGATGGGGTTTGACGAGTTGTCCATGACCTCCGTCCTGTAGGGATCCACGATAGTATGACTGTATCACATGGTAACTGCACCTAGAGGTTCATCTTTCTATTCTACTGGGTAGCCACTACATGCTGCTGGGTGTCACTGGTGGATGGTGGGACTCACAGGGATTATCTCGATAATCGATAAACCCTAATGAGTTGAGTTGGAATCGTTCCAACCCATTGAAAGGAGTTTTCAATGATATAGTGATAGAGATCACAATATATCTCACTACCAGTCAGAATAGAACCTATGGGGTCACACACACTAGAAGTATTGACCGATCCGATGGTTGAAAAGTGATTATGAATCACAAGTAATCAATTCGATTGATATTCAGTTGAAGAAGGAACAAAGGGAATTAATTAATTGGACTTGAAACAAGAGTCCTACTTCGAGTAGGATTCCTAGAGTCCTAATTGAATTAGGACTGGGAATCCTAGTTGGAGTAGGACTGGGATTCCTACTTGGAATAGGATTCCTGCAATCCTAATGAGATTAGGAGTTTTGAATCAAAATTGGATTCCTACTTGGAGTAGGATTCCTAGAGTCCTAATCGGATTAGGACTTCGGATTCAAATAGAGTCCTAATTGGATTAGGACTAAAATTATATATGTCCTAATTTGGATTAGAATTTCTTAAGTCACAATTAATTATTAATCTAATGAATCAATAAGACTCCTAATTGGATTAGGATTGAAGAGTTCAATTGAGTCAAAATTGATTTAAGTTCTAATTGGATTAGGACTTACCTAGATTGGATCCAAATTGGTTCACCCTTGGGCTAAGCCTAATTGGATTAGGGCTTGACCATATTAGAGCATTCCAATCCCTACCTAATATGGATTAGGGTTTACCATGAGGAAGGGGATAAGCCCCTCCCCTTTCCACGTGGAGAAGGGAGAAGAGACGGCGCCCCCTCTTAGGAAAGACATCAAGAACTCCTAAATGTTAGGAGCTCCACATGTCTATAAAAAGAGACTTGTGGGCGGCACCTAGGGCATAGAAGAAGTCCTCTTCCTCCTTGCTGTACGCCTCCCTCTTCTCTCCTCTTGGTTCAGCCGCAAGTAAGGAAGATAAAAGCCAGAGGTGTTGGCGGCATCCTCTTCCTCCCTTCTTCCTTCCAACGCAGGGAAAAGAAAGAAGGCTGCGTGGGGATTCTTCTTCTTCCTCTTCTTCATCCTTCTTCTTCCTCCTCTCAAGCACAATCAAAGGTTGATTGAAAGAGAGGAAATCAGCCATCAAAAGAAGTCTTTGCAAGGGAGCTAGCACCCCGGAAAGACTAGAGAGCTTTGATCGGATCACTGCTTCGTGTGGATATCCGTAGAGGCCGGACACTTGAACGGCTTCAAGCGAACCTTCATCCTAGACCACGAACTTCAGTTTGCGGTGATCATCTACCCGCACAAGGTGAAGATCTGATCTTCTAATGTATTTAAAAAGTTTTAATTCTTATCTAACTACGAACGGTTCATGAAACAACGTTCATGCGATGAACGTCGATCCCGCTTATGCCGATTCCGCTGCCATCTGAATTTTTTTGAAATATCAGCGGCATGGGCAGGTTCCCAACAGTGGTATCAGAGCCTAGGCTTCGTAGATTAAGGTAAGAATTAATTATCTAAAGGCTTATTAGATCTGAAAATTGAATGATCATGCATGCTGAAAATTTCTGCATGCAGATTTTTCAGGGGTGCTGATTTTTGCATGCTGATTTTTTATGTGATAAAAAGATGATTCTAATTGCATTGTTAATAGGATTACAAAGTTTAGAATCATGATTAGCATGATCAGCAACCTATGTCATGATATAATCAGTTAGTTTTTAGATCTGAAAATTATAATTGTTGCATATGGTGATGATCATAGGATTCAAACCCTTTTGGTATCAAATGTAATGACCTACGATGTGATCTGCGATGTCATGTAATTTTTCAGATGCTTGCATGCATCTTATTTGATGTTTTGAGAGGCCTGCGTGCCTCCTAAAAGGAGATGTAATTTATTTTTATTTTTATTTTACAATCTGGTTGTATTTGTGTGATGAGATGTACGTCAACGATCAAGTTGAAGACTAGGCATGAGATGAACAGGTGATCTAAGCGGTTGATGGCGATTGGATTAAGAGTTGATCAAGGATCGGATCAAGGAGGCTTGGAACCAATTCAAGAGTTGAAGACCAGTTGATCGATTGACGTGCATGTGCTTGTAATACGACCTAACCAGAATCCATGATCATCACCTATTTAAAATTTAGCTTTAATTATTGCTGCGATTATAACTGCCTGCAATGTGCCGTTTGCATGTGATGTGAATGTGAGTCGGGTAGATAGGTTTACATGTGATGTAGCAAACCCAATTGAGACCTAAATCAAAAACCTCCTCAATCAAGTCGAGAGTGAACCGACATGAGCAAGTCATATTAGATTAATTGATCTAATTGGTGTCTAGAAAAGCATGAAAGGTGGTTACTTAATTAGGACCTTACTCTCTGAGTAAGGGGAGCCTCCCACCTGCTTACCTGGCCAATTATTCGATTACCTCTTATGAAGGGCTCAAGTTGCAAACACTAAGACCTGATTAACCAATATTAAGTCAATAGGTCTTCCACTGTAGTAGAGCTGCTAAGGCTTTTCTGATGTTGATTTGTCTCGGCTGGACACAGTGGTCAAGTTGCATCGGGGGGCTGGACCTCTCTATAGACATGAGATGTTGTAGGGTAAAGGTGGGGTTGGGCACCAATAACTGTTAGGTGAGGACCCAATGACGACTTTATTCCTACGGTTATACGGTGGGTCTGACTTAACTAAGAAATGGGACCAATAACTGTTAAGTGAGGTTTTCATGGCTTAGAGACCAAATTACACTGCAACATGCTTGAGAAGCATTGTACAAGAGTTGTACATTCATCAATCTATGTGTCACCAATAACTGTTAGGTGAGGTGGCATGTAAATTGGTGGGACCGCAGTACCCACTAGAAATCCTAGTCGTGTGGGATTTCCGTTTTCCTACCAGGGGAGTGTGAGGGATTCGAGAAAATAGTGAGAGTTACATTTGTTCTAAAAGACCTTACAACAGATTAGGATCAAGTACAAAAGTCTAACTAGAATCTTTACTCTTTGCAGATACAATGTCAGCTTCAAACCCTTTGACCCTGTTGCCCAGAGATGGTCACCCAAGAGGGGGTTGAATTGGGTGTTTTAAACTTTTTGTCTAATTAAAAACAAAACACACAAGTGTATGTGCTAAAGTAAAGATAAAGCTATAAGCACAGTCAATCGCAAACACGAAGATTTATAGTGGTTCGGAGCTTCCACTGCTCCTACATCCACTCCCCAAATACCTTTGGAAATTTCACTATAATCCGCGATTACAGTCCGGTAGTTTTGCGAGTGCACTACCCAACTTGTTGTTTTACACCGGGCTAACAACGAACCCTACAATCCCCCAATTTAACCTAGGCTTGGGACGCCTATCCCTTGTTCCAAGTCCCTTGACTGGAACAAGCACAATAAACGAGTGTTTCACAAAGATTTGAAAGCTCTTAAGAAGGCAAATATATCAATGAGAAATAACAAAACCCGGAAGAACCCTTTTTGCCGTTGGAAGCGTGGGTAATGGTGGTTCTTCCGATGTGGATCGCGTTGGATTGAATGTGAGCTTTGAATGCCGAGTGGGAGTGAGTAGTTGAGCACGAAATCAGATGGGAAAGCTTGAATGCACTTGATTTCTCCTCTTGAAAGCACTAACTCCCTTGAACCTCTTTCTCTTTCTTTTCTCTTGAATGATCTTGTGTTAGGTTGGTGAGAAGTTGTTGGAAGGCACTTAAAAGCTCCCTTTTATAGCCCAAAAAGCAATAGATCCGTTAGACACAAAAATATGAACGTTTGAAATTCAAACAAACCTGCAAAAGTGTGTCAGTCGCGTCCCAGGCGCTCCGGAGACGTCTCCGCTTGAACGCGAGACGTCTCGGCTGTATAAAATTTCTTTTGACGTTGTTTGGAGTCGACTCGGCGCTTTACGAGGACGTCTCTGAAGAAGAGCAGCTTGAATGCTTGTTTTTCTATTTTTCTGAGAGAGTCGGCTCGGTACTTTACGGGGACGTCTCGGGATGTTTGCGCTTTTTGCATGGGGACGACTCCGCGACGTCGGAGATGACTCCGTAGTTTTATCACCGAAAAACAAGTCCTCTGGAATCTCCTGAGAGAGTCAACTCCGCGCTTTCTGGGGACGTCTCGGGAAGTTTGCTTTTTATGCGTGGGGACGACTCCGCGTCCTTCGGAGACGACTCGCGCACATCCCTTGAAATTGGTCTTTCTGCCGCCTCTGAGAGAGTCGACTCTGCAAAGTCGGGAGTCGACTCCGACCCTGCGAGACGCCTCGCCAGGTGCCGGGGACGTCTCCAGACGTGCCAATTCTTCCTGTTCGTGCCAGAGATGTCTCTGGGACAAACCGGAGACATCTCGGCTGTCCCTGATCTGTTTTCTTCATCTCAAAAATTCTTCAATAAATCCTTGAAAAATATGGAAACTTGCCTAGACATTTTTTAACAATATTCTTAATTAAACACCTGAAATCCTCAAATAAATTGTTAAGATAAAGGAAATTATACTCTAGTGTTTTGTATTCATCAAAATCCATTAGGGGGTCAACAATCTCCCCCTTTTTGATGATGCCAAATACTGAGTATATGCAAAATTCGAAATTTAAGCATATACACAGTATTTGATCAGATGTACAAGTATTGTGTTTTGGTTAGAGCTAGATACAGTGTACATAATTCAAAATAGTCAACTTTCAGTTCTATCCTTATGCATAAGTATTGATCTTAGTAGCTCTTGAGCAATTTTAGCATATCAACTGAATACTTTTTGAAAGCTAAAGACAATTGAAAGCTAAATACTTTTTGACTCCCCCTTTCTTTTCCAGAAGGGCAATTATCTTAAAGCCAATATTCTTCAATTTTATCTTTTCTAATTCAATTTTTAAGTATGAGTGTAAATTTTGTATTTTGCATTCCATATATTGGTTTCCATATATCCATATATTGGTTTCCATATATTGGTTCTAGGTTCTACTCCCCCTTTTTGTCATCAACAATGAAGGGGACAAATTTTCCTTAAGTACCTAAAACGCAATTCCTATTAGAATTCAGCATTCATATTATGATAAAGCAATCAATGATTTCCAAGTTATTGCCATCCATGAATTCAGCATTCATTTTACTCCCCCTTTGGTTTGGAATTCATTTCAGACTTTTTGAAAGCAGTTATCACAAGTTGTGCTCCCCCTGTTTCATATGCATTGATAAGTTGGCAGGATAGTGTCAAATTTGAACACTTAAAGTATGTTATGATATTTTTATGGCACATCACAGAATTAGCAGCATACACAAAGTTTGATACTACAGAATTAGAAACATACACAAAGTTTCAAAAGGAAGTGTATGAAATTCATATATCATTGCAATCATTTGAAGTCATTACAAGTTTGAAAAGGAAACCATTACAAGTATTGATTGTTAATACAAAAGAAGTTTCAAATAAGCCTAGGGTTTTACAAAAAGATGAACCCTAGATGTCTACAAAATGTCCTTCACCGGCGACGTTGCTCAATAGCCCTAGCAGCTGCCTCTATAAATCCATTTATTGAATCCAGTAGAGTTCTAAACTGATCTCCCTGAGATTGATGGAAGGCTGCCACTAGTGCTTCAAACTCAAGAGTTGCCCTTTCAATTTTTCCTCTAAGTTGGGCAACCACAGTGCCCACATTGCCTCCAGGGCTCGTCAACTCTTGAAGACCATCTGATATGTTCTTCAAGTCAGCCTGTATCTCAATTGATCTTAAAGTTTGACTTGTTCCCACATGAACCAATTCTGATGCTGTAGCTTCTATCTGAACTTTGATTTCCTTCAATTCTTGTAGAAGTGCTTCATGTGAGGTACGGATGGGAGCCAACTCAGCAGAGACTATTGATCTCATCTCTTCCCTCATCTGCTGGCATATCACAGATGCTAGGGTGTGCATCTGCTCATCTGATAGAGTGAATGGCCCACTGACTGGAGGAGGAGGCACTGAGGTGGATGGTCCAGCCGAGCTGGAAGGTACATCAGGAAAAGCCATGGGACTATGTGGAGGTGAGAGGTGGTCAGGCTCCTGATGTGGGATCTCAGGCTCTATGGTTTGGAATTTTCTTTTAGGGGCCTTAACCCAAGACCCGTTTTTCTTGTGAAACTCCATCCTATGTAATGTGCTCTCATTGTAGTAGTCAGTGTTTCTTAAAGGTTTTGCCGGCTCATTTTCTGGAATTGGAACCTTAAAATGTTTGAACAATAGGGTAAAAATCAGCCCATATGGTATGCTAAATCTGGAATACCTATGACATATGGAGATGTAGTTCAACATGAGCCTAGGTAGGTTTAGGGAAATCCCTAGCAAGATATGGTGCATAATAGCTAAGTCTCGCTCCGAAACGAAATCGAAGCGACCTGTTTTTGGAAACAAGACCCGGTTAACTATGCTCAAAAGCAATCTCATTTCGGCATTGAGGTCTTGGGAGTTAACTATGTCAAGAGGGCCGCAGTCCTCTCTTCCTAAAAGTAGGTTTAGGGCAATCTCCCTTTGGGGATGTGAGGTCGGAGCCTCACCGTATTTAGGGATTTATAATAAGCTAGATAGGATCATTGATTTATATCAATGTCCCTCGGACATATCCGGTATACCCCGAGTCCCCTAAGGCCATATTGCTAAACATTTCTCTCACTAGGCCGGGATAGGTTGACATATTTAGGGAACATAGGTATTCCCAACCTTGGGCTCGGAGTCTCTCTCCAATAGAGAACCCCTCACTAGCTAAAAATTGGAAATCAATGTACGTACCCGTGGTTACTGTGCGATTTGCACAGGAGAGGGTCATGGTTGGCGGAGCAACCGGAGGAGACGGCACGGAAGGCTCTTCCCTCCGTTCCTCGTCGTCGTTCGCTACTCTAGGACGCCTCCCACTCGTTCGTCTAGCTCTCTTAGGTGCCATGGATTGGAAATCTAGGAAAATGTGGAGAGATTTTGGTTCGGTTTGTGGTGGAGAGCAAATGGAGGCTAGGGTTTGTATTTTTGTTGGGGACGAAAGAAGATAGCTCGGGTCGGCTCGAGCTATTTCGACCTAATTTAAAAACTTTCATTCAGTCCCCGAGACGTCTCCACGACTAATGCGAGACGTCTCGCCGGGGGGACGTCTCTGTGATTTGCCAGAGACGTCTCCGATACTGAAAAATTTCAGAAAGATTTCTATCTTTTCTCAATTTATTTTATTCAGCCACAATAATCAGCGTGATTTCTTTTGGTGAATATAGAGTGAGTTTCCCTGTGATCCTTCCCTTCAATAATACATCCTACAAAAGTTTGATAATGATTTTTGAATTATCAATATTGAAATGAGGAATGTTTGACCAAATTTCGAATGCCTATGAAATAGGCTCTGAAAATATCTCCATGAAGAGTCCAAGGGAGGGTAACCATCCTCCGGAAAGTCAAACAATTCGTCATCTAACTTTGATAGATTCATGTTTTCACTTATTAGATATTAGGTTTGCTATTTGTGACCTTGAAGTGTATTATTAGTTTGAGTAGCATTCACATGTATCTCTAGAGCTTACAAAACATTGCATTACAAATTCAATCTATTTGCTAGGATCATACAAACACAAAGCATTCCTTAAAAAGTTGAACCTATCTTTACAAAGGGGCTTTGTAAAGATATCGGCCAATTGATTTTCAGTACATACATACTCAATCATCACATCATTTTTCAGCACATGATCCCTTATAAAGTGATGCCTAATCTCTATGTGTTTTGATTTAGAGTGTTGAACAGGATTTTTTGTTAAATTAATTGCACTTGTATTATCACATCTAATTGGTATGTTGTCCATTTTGATACCGAAATCTTGTTAACAGCTTGCAAGTGTGATTCCTTAGGACATGCTTGGTATCTAGCAAACATGCAAACACTGAATAATATGTCTGGTCTACTAGCAGTAAGGTAAAGTAAAGAACCTATCATACCTCTGTACAATTTGCAGTCTATACTTTTACCTTTTTCATCTTTGTCAAGCTTGCAACTTGAGCCCATGGGTGTGCTGATTTCCTTTGCATCCTTCATCTTGAACTTTTCCAACATTTCCTTGATGTATTTGGACTGACTGATGAAGATGCCTTCCTCTGATTGTTTTATTTGTAGCCCAAGGAAGAAGTTGAGCTCACCCATCATGCTCATTTCAAATTCTCCCTGCATTAGCTTAGCAAACTCTTGAAAAAGACTATCATTAGTAGCACCAAAAATTATATCATCCACATAAATTTGCACAAGTAATAAGTCATTCCCTTTTCTTTTAATGAAGAGGGTTTTGTCTACATTTCCTCTCTTAAACTTATTTTCAATTAGAAAATTACTTAATCTTTCATACCATGCCCTAGGGGCTTGCTTAAGTCCATACAATGCTTTATGCAATTTAAAAATATAATCTGGATGTAAGTGGTTCTCAAAACCTGGAGGTTGTCCTACATAAACTTCCTCCATTATATAACCATTTAAAAAGGCACTTTTTACATCCATTTGATAGAGTTTGAAATCCATGAAGCATGCATATGCTAAAAGTAGTCTAATAGCCTCTAACCTAGCAACAGGAGCAAAAGTTTCATCAAAATCTATCCCTTCCTCCTAATTATATCCTTTGGCTACTAGCCTATCTTTGTTTCTTATTACATTCCATCTTCATCTAGTTTATTCCTATATACCCACTTGGTGCCTATAATTGAAACATTAGGGGGTCTTTTCATTAGAGTCCAAACTTGATTTCTTTCAAATTGGTTTAATTCCTCTTGCATAGCATTTATCCAATTTTCATCTTTTTCGGCTTCTTCTAGTGATTTAGGCTCTATCTGTGAAACAAATGCAAGATAATTACTAGTGTTTCTTAAAGAGGATCTTGTCCTTATCCCTTGTGAAGGATCACCAAGGATTAGATCCCTTGGATGACCATGTGCATACCTCCATTTCTTAGGAAGATCTTGATTTCTCGTTGGAGGTTGATCTTCTTCACCTTGCTGAATTATATCTTCTTTGATCTCGTCCTCATGTTGTTTGTCTTGTATGGAGAATTTCTTCATTCTGTCTTCAAGTATACCTGCATCACCATCTTCTTCTTTTCTAGAAGAATCTCCATTAGCTTCATCAAAAACAACATGAATGGATTCTTCAACAACGAGAGTTCTCTTGTTGAAGACCCTGTATGCTCTACTAGATGAGGAATAACCTAAGAAGATCCCCTCATCTGATTTAGCACTAAATTTACTTAGATTGTCCTTTCCATTGTTTAAAATAAAGCAGCGACAACCGAAAACATGAAAATAGCTTATATTGGGCTTCTTATTTTTCATTAACTCATAAGATGTTTTCTTTAAGATAGATCTAACTAAAGCACAGCACAGATTTTGTTCTTTTCAAAGTCTATTTTTGGTAGTCCTTTGACTAGGTCTTTTGTAATCAATTTAGAAATTAAATCCATGCTAGCATGCCCTAACCTACGATGCCATAACCAGCTAGTCTCATTGACTTTGGCATCCATGGCTACAAGACATTGGCCATCCATCATGGTGAGATCATCAAGATCTACCATGTAAACATTTCCACGCCTATGTCCCGTAAGTATGATTTCATTGTCAACTGGACTACTAATTATGCATAGTAAAGATTCAAAAGACACTTTAAAGCCCTTGTAACAAAATTGACTTATACTTAATAAATTATGTTTTAATCCATTAACTAACAATACATTGTCAATAAATGAGCAGGGTGATATGGAGATTTTACCAACGCCAATGATTTGACCTTTAGCATTGTCTCCAAATGTGACTACTCCTCCTTCTTTCGATTTTAAGGTGACGAAAAGGCTCTTGTCACCGATCATATGCCTTGAGCAACCACTATCAAGATACCACATTCTCTTTTTACTCCCGGCTGCAAGGCATACCTGCAAAATAATCATGTGAAGCCCTTAGGTACCCAAGTTTTCTTGGGTCCTTCTTGGTTAGTGTAGTTGGTTCCCTTAGGCACCCACACTTTAGTTGTATTTTTACCCTTTACAAATGTATTCTTGTTAGTTTGAATTTTTCTTTGAATGCAAGAATAGGCTTTATGTCCACTTTTCCCACAATGAAAGCATGTAGGTTTTTCAGTTTTGATATCTTTTGCTTTCACAAAAAAATTCTTTAGATATTTTTGTTGTTTGCTAATTTTGTATCCCAATCCGGCTTTATTAAAAACAGCTCTTTGATTGGATAGAATAAGATTTAATTTTTCAGAGCTATGTGTAAATTTCTCCACAATTGGTTTGTACTTATGTACCTCATTTTTAAGATCCAAATTTTCTTTAGCCAATTCTTCCTTATCATTTTTAAGGGATTCAACATTTTGTGCAAGTGAGGTATTACTATTGAGTAGGAATTTAACTTTTAGATTTAATTCCTTAATGAGTATTTTTGCCGTTTCATTTTCAATGCTAAGTTTTGAATTTTTATTTTCTAGGTCAATGGTGTTAACATTTTCAAAGCTCTCCTTCTCAATCATTAAGTTTTCAATGTCATCCTTTAGTTTTTGATTGGAGGCCTTTAATTCTTTATTTTTTGCTCCTAACATACTACAATCACTCATGAGCTCTTGGAAGGCTTCATATAATTCTTCTAAAGTAAAATCTGTAGTTGAGCTTTGACATACCTCATCGTCGTTGAATGCCATGAAACATAAGTTGGCGGTCTCTTCCTTCTCTTCCTCGGAGGAGGATGTGTCACTATCATCCCAAGTTGCTTTCAACGCCTTCTTCTTCTTCTTTCCGTAATGCTTCTTCTGTTGAGGGCATTCGGAACGGATGTGTCCCAGTCTCTTGCAATCATAACATATGATTGGGTCTCTTTCCTTTTCTTTTTTCTTTTCCCAATCATTTCTCCCTCCAAACTTCTTTCTTGGAAAGGGTTTCTTTCTTCTCATAAATTTCTTGAACTTCCTTACTATTAAGCCCATGTCCTCATCTTCGCTTTCTTCTTCACTCTCACTGCTTTTTTCTTCACAAACACTTGAAGTAGCCTTGAGTGCGATTGTCTTTTTCTTTGGCACATCTTCTTCATGTTGCTTCATTGTGAGCTCATGCGTCATCAATGAGCCCAATAGTTGTTCAAGTGCCAATGTGTTGAGGTCTTTAGCTTCTACGATCGCCGTGACCTTCGCTTCCCAAGCTTTTGGCAAGGACCTGAGAATTTTACTCACAAGTTCTGGGTTAGTGTAAGATTTATCCAAATTCTTTAGACCATTTATTATATCAGTGAAGCGTGTGAACATGCATGAAATGGTTTCGTTGGGTTCCATCTTAAATAACTCATATTTATGAACTAGAATGTTCACTTTAGATTCTTTGACTTGATTGGTACCCTCATGGGTAACTTCAAGCCTATCCCATATTTCCTTGGCGGAACTACAGGTGGAGACTCTATTAAACTCATTCACATCTAGAGCACAAAACAATGAGTTCATGGCTCTAGCATTGAGTTGAACCATCCTACTATCATTCTCATCCCAATCCTCCTCAGGTTTGGGAACTTGAATGCCATTAACTATGTGAGATGGTTCGTGTGGTCCCTTGATTATAACCCTCCACAAGGCATAATCTTGTGCTTGAATAAAGATCCTCATTCTAGTCTTCCAATAGGAATAATTTGTCCCATTGAAGAGTGGAGGTCTATTGGTAGCCTGCCCCTCAGCAGAAACATTGTTGAAGGGTGTTGCCATCTAGATCTTTGGTAAAGACGGTTAGGTCTTCAAGAAATACACAGAGCACCTGCTCTGATACCACTTGTTGCCCAGAGATGGTCACCCAAGAGGGGGGTGAATTGGGTGTTTTAAACTTTTTGTCTAATTAAAAACAAAACACACAAGTGTATGTGCTAAAGTAAAGATAAAGCTATAAGCACAGTCAATCGCAAATACGAAGATTTATAGTGGTTCGGAGCTTCCACTGCTCCTACATCCACTCCCCAAATACCTTTGGGTATTTCACTATAATCCGCGATTACAGTCCGGTAGTTTTGCGAGTGCACTACCCAACTCGTTGTTTTACACCGGGCTAACAACGAACCCTACAATCCCCCAATTTAACCAAAGCTTGGGACGCCTATCCCTTGTTCCAAGTCCCTTGACTGGAACAAGCACAATAAACGAGTGTTTTGTTAGATGTATGCCCTAGAAGCCAATTTGGCTGACACATTGTTGATTCTAGGGACATAATTTTGTACTTGACTATTTATTATTGAATAAATAAAAGGCATCTTTTCATTCATATTGTTTATGTGTCTATGAATCGTCCAAGAAATTAATAAGATGATGATACATATTGAGAATTTGAGCCATGTATCATTGGTGATTAATTTCTAAATGCTCCTGATCAATGAATCATCACGAGGACGGTGATCGATCCGATCAGTGCACAGATCACTTTCCTTCTGAATGGACGAGACTTGAGTCCACAGTGTAGGGACACTGAAGTGATAGTGTAGGTGCTTGTTAGAGAACAAGGGTACTGAGCGTGACCAAGACAAGAAGTCACTTGGATGTCTATCCACTCGTCAGTGACTTGCTTGATGTTGCAGTAGTGTGACTAGTCCTTTGACCTGCGGTGCTTCGGCTACTCACAGTGAGGTTATTGTAGTATGACTGCACACATACATGGTCTCTAGCCATATGGGTCCATGCAGTGTAGATTGGCTGCAGTAGGTTCACTGTAGGAGTAGGGTATGCACCTATAAGGAATCTATCGACCTTGATAGAAGAGGAGTGATCCTATGTGATTTGTTAGACTGAGTTCTATGACCTTGGCCAGGGCAGTAATATAAAGTGGAAAAAGAGTTTTCCACCATCGAACTCAAGTCGAATCAATCTTGACATATGACAGACGATGGGGTTTGACGAGTTGTCCATGACCTCCGACCTGTAGGGATCCACGATAGTAGGATTGTATCACATGTTAACTGCACCTAGAGGTTCATCATTCCATTCTGCTGGGTAGCCACTACATGCTGCTAGGTGTCACTGGTGGATGGTGGGACTCATAGGGATTATCTTGATGATCGATAAACCCTAACGAGTTGAATTGGAATCGTTCCAACCCATTGAAAGGAGTTTTCAATGATATAGTGATAGAGATCACAATATATCTCACTACCAGTCAGAATAGAACCTATGGGGTCACACACACTAGAAGTATTGACCGATCCGATGGTTGAAAAGTGATTATGAATCACGAGTAATCAATTTGATTGATAAGAAGTTGAAGAAGGAACAAAGGGGATTAATTAATTGGACTTGAAACAAGAGTCCTACTTCGGGTAGGATTCCTAGAGTCCTAATTGGATTAGGACTGGGAATCCTAGTTGGAGTAGGACTAGGATTCCTACTTGGAATAGGATTCCTACAATCCTAATAAGATTAGGAATTTTGAATCAAAATCGGATTCCTACTTGAAGTAGGATTCCTAGAAATCCTAATTGGATTAGGACTTCGAATTCAAATAGAGTCCTAATTGGATTAGGACTAAAATTAAATACATCCTAATTGGATTAGGATTCCTTAAGTCTAAATTAATTATTAATCTAATGAATCAACATGACTCCTAATTGGATTAGGATTGAAGAGTTCAATTGAGTCATGGTTCATTCAAGTCCTAATTGGATTAGGACTAGCGTAGATTGAACCCAATATGGTCAATCCTAATTAGATTAGGACTTAACCATAAGAGAGGCACCCAATCCTCTTTGGAAGAGGATTAGGGCAACACAAGAAGGAGGGATCACGCCCCTCCTCCTCTCCTTGTGTGCGGCATGAAGAGAGGGGCCGGCGCCCCCCTTCCCTCTTTGGAAGATTGTCTTGGAGCTCCTAATTGTTAGGAGCTCCACTCCTTATAAAAGGAGGAATAGGGCCGGCCCCAAGGTAGAAGAGCCCTCTTCCTCCAAGCCGTGGCCACCCTCTCCCTCTCCACCCTTGGTTCAGCCGCCATCAGCAAAGGAAAAGAAGAGGAGGCGTCTCCCTCCTCTTGGTCTTCTTCCTTGGCTTCAGCGCGTGTGAAGAGAAGAAGGCTGCGAAGGGATTTGATCTTCTTCTTTTTCTTCAAGATCCTTCTTCTTCCTCCTCTCTAGTGCAATCAAGAGTTGATTGAAAGAGAGGACATCAGCCATCAAAGCTATCTTTGCAAGGGAGCTAGCACCCCGGTGAGATAGAGAGCTTGGATCGGATCCTGCTTCGTGTGGATACCCGTAGAGGCCGGACGTTTGAACGGCTTCAAGCGAACCCTCTTCCAAAACCACGAATTCAGATTTGTGGTGATCATCTACCCGCGCAAAGTGAAGATTTGATCTTCCTAATAGTTTTAAAAGTTTTAATTCTTACCTAATTACGAAAGGTCTCGAAACAACGTTCATGCGATGAACGTCGAACCCGTGC
This sequence comes from Phoenix dactylifera, assembly GCF_051530095.1. Taxonomy (NCBI): domain Eukaryota; kingdom Viridiplantae; phylum Streptophyta; class Magnoliopsida; order Arecales; family Arecaceae; genus Phoenix; species Phoenix dactylifera. The sequence goes on along the minus strand of NC_143204.1, from coordinate 9,640,880 downwards.
ATGCCGATTCCGCTGCCATCTGAAAAATTTTTTGAAATATCAGCGGCATGGGCGGGTTCCCAACAGTGGTATCAGAGCCAGGCTTCGTAGATTAGGTAAGAATTAAATATCTAAAGGCATAATAGATCTGAAAATTGAATGATCATGCATGCTGAAAAATTCTGCATGCAGATTTTTCAAGGGTGCTGATTTTTTGCATGCTGATTTTTATGTGATAAAAAGATGATTCTAAATGCATTGTTAATGGGATTACAAAGTTTAGAATCATGATTAGCATGATCAGCGACCTATGTCATGATACAATCAGTTAGTTTTCAGATCTGAAAATTATAATTGTTGCATACGGTGATGATCATAGGATTCAAACCCTTTTGGTATCAAATGTAATGACCTGCGATGTGATCTGCGATGTCATGTAATTTTTCAGATGCTTGCATGCATCTTATTTGATGTTTTGAGAGGCCTGCATGCCTCCTAAAAGGAAATGTAATTTATTTTATTTTTATTTTACATCTGGTTGTATTTCTGTGATGTGATGTACATCAACGATCAAGCTGAAGCAAAGGCATGAGATGAAAGGTGATCTAAGCGGTTGATGGCGATGGGATCAAGAGTTGATCAAGGAACGAATCAAGGAGGCTTGGAACCAATTCAAGAGTTGAAGACCACTTGATCGATTGATGTGCATGTGCTTGTAATACGACCTAATTAGAATCCATGATCATCACCTAGTTAAAGTTTAGCTTTAATTTGATGCTGCGATTATAACTGCCTGTGATGTGCCGTTTGCATGTGATGTAAATGCGAGTCGGGTAGATAGGTTTACATGTGATGTAGCAAACCCAATTGAGACCTAAATCAAAACCTCCTCAATCAAGTCGAGAGTGAACCGACATGAGCAAGTCATATTAGATTAATTGATCTAATTGGTGTCTAGGAAAGCATGAAAGGTGGTTACTTAATTAGGACCTTACTCTCTGAGTAAGGGGAGCCTCCCACCTGCTTACCTGGCCAATTGTTCGATTACCTCTTATGAAGGGCTCAAGTTGCAAACACTAAGACCTGATTAACCAATATTAAGTCAATAGGTCTTCCACTGTAGTAGAGCTGCTAAGGCCTTTCTGATGTTGATTTGTCTCGGCTGGACACAGTGGTCAAGTTGCATCGGGGGGCTGGACCTCTCTATAGACATGAGATGTTGTAGGGTAAAGGTGGGGTTGGGCACCAATAACTGTTAGGTGAGGACCCAATGACGACTTTATTCCTACGGTTATACGGTGGGTCTGACTTAACTAAGAAATGGGACCAATAACTGTTAGGTGAGGTCTTCATGGCTTAGAGACCAAGTTACACTGCAACATGCTTGAGAAGCATTGTACAAGAGTTGTACACTCATCCATCTATGTGTCACCAATAACTGTTAGGTGAGGTGGCATGTAAATCGGTGGGACCGCAGTACCCACTAGAAACCCTAGTCGTGTGGGATTTCCGTTTTCTACCAGGGGAGTGTGAGGAATTCGAGAAAATAGTGGGAGTTACATTTGTTCTAAAAGACCTTAGAACAGATTAGGATCAGGTACAAAAGTCTAACTAGAATCTTTACTCTCTGCAGATACAATGTCGGCTTCAAACCCTTTGACCCGTATTCTTGAGACCAACCGACTGACCGGATCCAATTACAAGGACTGGCTTAGAAATCTCAAAATTGTTTTGGACTGTGAGAAAATAGGCTACATACTCGATTCAGATATCCCCACACTACCAACACGTCCTACTGATGTTCAGCGTGAAATGCATAAAAAGTGGTTGGATGATGACATTAGAGTAAAATGCTATATGATGGCATCCATGTCTAATGAACTCCAATGCCAGCATGAAAATATAAAGACTGCTAGGGACATACTGGCACACCTGCAAGAGTTGTATGGTGAGCAGAGTCGCACAGCTCGTTTTGAAGTGTCCAAGAGGCTCTTCAAAGCGAAGATGCGCGAGGGGCAGTCTGTCCATGATCACGGTCTGACCATGATCAAGGACCTAGAGGAGCTTGAGAAGCTCGGTATGGACATGCACAAGGAATTACAAGTGGATTTGATCCTACAGTCACTTCCTGATTCATTTGGTCAGTTTATAGTAAACTACCACATGAATAAGATTGAATGCACTAAGACTGAACTAATCAACATGTTGGTAACTGCTGAGGGAGCCTTGAAAGGTTCAAGGGGCAATGTCCTTGCTGCTGAGTTGACTTCTGGTTCCAAGAGAAAGTCTACTTGGAAGAAAAAGAAGCCTGCTAAGAAGCAGAAGAAAGACAAGAAGCCAAAGAAGGAAGTTCAAAAGAAAAAGGCTAACGATAAAGGAAAATGTTTCCACTGCAATGTCAAAGGCCACTGGAAGAAGAACTGTCCTTCATACCTCGAGAGCCTGAAGAACAAGAAAGGTGACACGCCTTCAGAAGGTATAGACTTGCTCATAATTGAAACTAATCTAATGGTTTCTTCTACTTCTAGTTGGGTTATAGATTCTGGTTCTAGTGCTCATTTGTGCACTACCATGCAGGGTCTAAAGGAAAGTAGAAGGCTGGCGGAAGGTGCGGTAACCCTTCGGGTTGGCAACAGGGCAAAAGTTGCTGCTGTGGCTGTGGGCACCTACCATCTGCGACTACCGTCTGGATTTAGTTTAATACTTAGAGACTGCTATTATGTACCTGCTGCTAGCAGAAATTTGATTTCTGTCTCTTGTCTAGCACAGGAAGGTCATGTTTTTACATTTGACAAAGACTGCTGTTCTATTTATTTGAGAAATAAAATAGTCGCACGTGGTTTTATGATTGACAGTCTCTATCATTTACATATGGATGTATCTGTGAATGTTACCGAGCAAGAAGTGAGTGCCAAAGGATCCAAAAGATCCAGAGATGAGATAAACCAAAGATATTTGTGGCACCTCAGACTTGGCCATATTGGAGAGGATAGGATGAACAAAATGGATAAAGATGGGCTTTTAGGCTCATTGACTTCCGAGTCATATCCAGTTTGCGAGTCCTGCCTTCAAGGAAAAATGGCTAGACTGCCCTTTGTAGGACATGGGGAGAGGACCACTGAAATACTTACCCTAGTACATACAGATGTATGTGGCCCATTCGATGTGCTTGCCAGGGGACGTTATTCTTACTTCATTACCTTTACCGATGATTATTCACGGTATGGGCATGTGTATCTTATGAGACACAAGTCTGAATCTTTTGAAAAGTTCAAAGAGTTCAAGAATGAAGTAGAAAAACAAACTGGAAAACCTCTTAAGGCTCTTCGATCAGATCGAGGAGGAGAATACCTTAGTGGGAAATTCCGGGACTATCTCAAAGAAAACGGCATAGTCTCACAATGGACACCTCCGGGTACACCTCAACTCAACGGAGTGTCAGAGAGGAGGAATCGGACCCTATTAGATATGGTCAGGTCCATGATGAGCTTCACTGATTTACCTATGTTCCTTTGGGGAGAAGCCTTACTCACAGCGATTTATTTGTTGAATAGAGTTCCCTCTAAATCCGTTCCTACCACACCGTATGAGATATGGCATGGTAAGAAACCAAGTCTTGGTCATCTCAAGATTTGGGGATGTCCGGCCCACGTCAAGCGACTACAGGCAGACAAGTTAGAGGCTAGGACCATAAGTGCTCGTTTTATAGGATATCCTAAAGAGTCATTAGGATACAATTTTTACGTCTCAAAGGATCACAATGTGTTTGTGAGCCGTCATGCCATCTTCTTGAAAAATTAGTTTATCCTTGATAGAGGCAGTGAGAGGAAAATTGAGCTTGAAGAGAAAGTCTCTGAAAAGCAACGAGTCATGGATCCTATAGAACCCATTCATACAGAGCCAGTACACGATGTCCCTCGACCACCTCGTAGATCTAGTAGGATCTCCCATCCTCCCGATAGATACTTAGGTATACTAGAAGAGGATACCGAGGATATGTTCCTAGTGGGAGATAGGGATCACATACAGGATCCCAAAACCTACAACGAGGCGATATCTGATATCGATTCCGAGAAATGGCTGGAAGCTATGAAGTCAGAGTTAGACTCCATGCATTCCAACCAAGTCTGGACCTTAGTAGATCCACCAGAAGGTATTGTACCTATTGGATGCAAATGGATCTATAAAAGGAAGATAGGTTCGGATGGAGAGGTAGAGACCTATAAGGCAAGGCTTGTGGCGAAAGGGTATAGTCAACGCGAAGGCATTGACTATTAGGAGACCTTTTCACCTGTAGCCATGCTAAAATCCATCCGAACATTGCTTGCCATTGCAGCATTTCATGATTATGAAATCTGGCAGATGGATGTGAAAACTGCTTTCCTGAATGGATATCTTGATGAAGATATCTATATGAAACAGCCTTTGGATTTCACTTCCAGTGATGGAGATCACAAGGTCTGCAAGCTGCAAAGGTCCATCTATGGACTAAAGCAAGCATCTCGGAGTTGGAACACTCGTTTCGATGATGCAATCAAAATGTTTGATTTCATCAAAAACGAAGAGGAACCGTGTGTTTACAAAAAGGTTAGTGGGAGTGCTGTCGTTTTTCTCGTACTGTACGTAGATGACATTCTCCTGATAGGGAATGATATTTCCATGCTAACCTCGGTCAAGGTCTGGTTGTCAAAAGAATTCTCCATGAAAGACCTTGGGGAAGCATCCTGAATTTTGGGAATAAAGATCTATAGAGATAGATCTAAAAGGATGCTTGGCCTTTCACAGAAGATGTGCATAGAGGAGGTGCTGAAAAGGTTCAGCATGGAAAACTCCAAGAGGGGTCTCTTACCCCTAAGGCATGGAATTCATCTCTCCAAGAAGATGTGCCCCAACACATCTGAAGAGATTCAACGCATGAGCAAGATTCCCTATGCATCGGCAATAGGAAGCCTCATGTATGCCATGCTGTGTACACGACCTGATATAGCTCTTGCTGTGAGTGTCACAAGCAGATATCAGTCGGATCCAGGCAAGAAGCACTGGATAGCTGTGAAGAACAGCCTTAAGTACTTGAGAAGAACTAAGGACATGTTCTTGGTCTTTGGGAGAAGATCAGAGTTGAAGGTAGAAGGATGCACACATATTGATGATAGAAAGTCTACATCAGAATATGTGCAATTGTGATTCAGTAAATTGGAAGAGTTCCAAACAACCAATCATTATAGATTCTACCTTAGAAGCTGAATGTTAAGCCGTATCTAAGGGTGCAGTAGAAACCTTCTGATTAAAAGTTAATTGCAGAGTTAGGTGTAATGTCATTAGATGCCATAACACTTTACTGCGATAACATTGGCACCATAGCACTAGCTATGGAGCCATGGTCTCATCAGAAGTCCAAGCACATAGAGCGGCGCTTCCATTTCATACGCGACTATGATGTAGAGATGCAGAGAGTAGACTCTGCGGATAACGTGGCAGACCCGTTCACTAAGCAGCTGAGTCAGCAAAAGACTGAAGCCCACCTTGAGAAGATGGGCCTAAGATATATGACCAATTGGCTTTAGTGCAAGTGGGAGATTGTTAGATGTATGCCCTAGAAGCCAATTTGGCTGACACATTGTTGATTCTAGGGACATAATTTTGTACTTGAGTATTTATTATTGAATAAATAAAAGGCATCTTTTCATTCATATTGTTTATGTGTCTATGAATCGTCTAAGAAATTAATAAGATGATGATACATATTCTCAAGAGTTGAGAATTTGAGCCATGTATCATTGGTGATTAATTTCTAAATGCTCCTGATCAATGAATCATCACGAGGACGGTGATCGATCCGATCAGTGCACAGATCACTTTCCTTCTGGATGGACGAGACTTGAGTCCACAGTGTAGGGACACTGAAGTGATAGTGCAGGTGCTTGTTAGAGAACAAGGGTACTGAGCGTGACCAAGACAAGAAGTCACTTGGATGTCTATCCACTCGTCAGTGACTTGCTTGATGTTGCAGTAGTGTGACTAGTCCTTTGACCTGCGGTGCTTCGGCTACTCACAGTGAGGTTATTGTAGTTTGACTGCACACATACATGGTCTCTAGCCATATGGGTCCATGCAGTGTAGATTGGCTGCAGTAGGTTCACTGTAGGAGTAGGGTATGCACCTATAAGGAATCTATCGACCTTGATAGAAGAAGAGTGATCCTATGTGATTTGTTAGACTGAGTTCTAAGACCTTGGCCAGGGCAGTAATATAAAGTGAAAAAAGAGTTTTCCACCATCGAACTCAAGTCGAATAAATCTTGACATATGACAGACGATGGGGTTTGACGAGTTGTCCATGACCTCCGTCCTGTAGGGATCCACGATAGTAGGATTGTATCACATGTTAACTGCACCTAGAGGTTCATCATTCCATTCTGCTGGGTAGCCACTACATGCTGCTAGGTGTCACTGGTGGATGGTGGGACTCATAGGGATTATCTTGATGATCGATAAACCCTAACGAGTTGAATTGGAATCGTTCCAACCCATTGAAAGGAGTTTTCAATGATATAGTGATAGAGATCACAATATATCTCACTACCAGTCAGAATAGAACCTATGGGGTCACACACACTAGAAGTATTGACCGATCCGATGGTTGAAAAGTGATTATGAATCACGAGTAATCAATTTGATTGATAAGAAGTTGAAGAAGGAACAAAGGGGATTAATTAATTGGACTTGAAACAAGAGTCCTACTTCGGGTAGGATTCGTAGAGTCCTAATTGGATTAGGACTGGAAATCCTAGTTGGAGTAGGACTAGGATTCCTACTTGGAATAGGATTCCTACAATCCTAATAAGATTAGGAATTTTGAATCAAAATCGGATTCCTACTTGAAGTAGGATTCCTAGAAATCCTAATTGGATTAGGACTTCGAATTCAAATAGAGTCCTAATTGGATTAGGACTAAAATTAAATACATCCTAATTGGATTAGGATTTCTTAAGTCCAAATTAATTATTAATCTAATGAATCAACATGACTCCTAATTGGATTAGGATTGAAGAGTTCAATTGAGTCATGGTTCATTCAAATCCTAATTGGATTAGGACTAGCGTAGATTGAACCCAATATGGTCAATCCTAATTAAATTAGGACTTAACCATAAGAGAGGCACCCAATCCTCTTTGGAAGAGGATTAGGGCAACACAAGAAGGAGGGATCACGCCCCTCCTCCTCTCCTTGTGTGCAGCATGAAGAGAGGGGCCGGCGCCCCCCTTCCCTCTTTGGAAGATTGTCTTGGAGCTCCTAATTGTTAGGAGCTCCACTCCTTATAAAAGGAGGACTAGGGCCGGCCCCAAGGTAGAAGAGCCCTCTTCCTCCAAGCCGTGGCCACCCTCTCCCTCTCCACCCTTGGTTCAGCCGCCATCAGCAAAGGAAAAGAAGAGGAGGCGTCTCCCTCCTCTTGGTCTTCTTCCTTGGCTTCAGCGCGTGTGAAGAGAAGAAGGCTGCGAAGGGATTTGATCTTCTTCTTCTTCTTCAAGATCCTTCTTCTTCCTCCTCTCTAGTGCAATCAAGAGTTGATTGAAAGAGAGGACATCAGCCATCAAAGCTATCTTTGCAAGGGAGCTAGCACCCCGGTGAGATAGAGAGCTTGGATCGGATCCTGCTTCGTGTGGATACCCGTAGAGGCCGGACGTTTGAACGGCTTCAAGCGAACCCTCTTCCAAAACCACGAATTCAGATTTGCGGTGATCATCTACCCGCGCAAGGTGAAGATTTGATCTTCCTAATAGTTTTAAAAGTTTTAATTCTTACCTAATTACGAAAGGTCTCGAAACAACGTTCATGCGATGAACGTCGAACCCGTGCATGCCGATTCCGCTGCCATCTGAAAAATTTTTTGAAATATCAGCGGCATGGGCGGGTTCCCAACATGTTTCACAAAGATTTGAAAGCTCTTAAGAAGGCAAATATATCAATGAGAAATAACAAAACCCGGAAGAACCCTTTTCACCGTTGGAAGCGTGGGTAATGGTGGTTCTTCTGATGAGGATCGCGTTGGATTGAATGCGAGCTTTGAATGCCGAGTGGGAGTGAGTAGTTGAGCACGAAATCAGATGGGAAAGCTTGAATGCACTTGATTTCTCCTCTTGAAAGTACTAACTCCCTTGAACCTCTTTCTCTTTCTTCTCTCTTGAATGATCTTGTGTTAGGTTGGTGAGAAGTTGTTGGAAGGCACTTAAAAGCTCCCTTTTATAGCCCAAAAAGCAATAGATCCGTTAGACACAAAAATATGAACGTTTGAAATTCAAACAAACCTGCAAAAGTGTGTCAGTCGCGTCCCAGGCGCTCCGGAGACGTCTCCGCTTGAACGCGAGACGTCTCGGCTGTATAAAATTTCTTTTGACGTTGTTTGGAGTCGACTCGGCGCTTTACGGGGACGTCTCTGAAGAAGAGCAGCTTGAATGCTTGTTTTTCTGTTTTTCTGAGAGAGTCGGCTCGGTACTTTACGGGGACGTCTCGGGATGTTTGCGCTTTTTGCATGGGGATGACTCCGCGACGTCGGGGACGACTTCGTAGTTTTATCACCGAAAAACAAGTCCTCTGGAATCCCCTGAGAGAGTCGACTCCGCGCTTTCTGGGGACGTCTCGGGAAGTTTGCTTTTTATGCGTGGGGACGACTCCGCGTCCTTCGGAGACGACTCGCGCGCATCCCTTGAAATTGGTCTTTCTGCCGCCTCTGAGAGAGTCGACTCCGCAAAGTCGGGAGTCGACTCCGACCCTGCGAGACGCCTCGCCAGGTGCCGGGGACATCTCCAGATGTGCCAATTCTTCCTGTTCGTGCCAGAGACGTCTCTGGGACAAACCGGAGACGTCTCGGCTGTCCCTGATCTGTTTTCTTCATCTCAAAAATTCTTCAATAAATTCTTGAAAAATATGGGAACTTGCCTAGACATTTCTTAACAATATTCTTAATTAAACACCTGAAATCCTCAAATAAATTGTTAAGATAAAGGAAATTATACTCTAGTGTTTTGTATTCATCAAAATCCATTAGGGGGTCAACAGACCCGTATTCTTGAGACCAATCGACTGACCGGAACCAATTACAAAGACTGGCTTAGAAACCTCAAAATTGTTTTGGACTGTGAGAAAATAGGCTACATACTCGATTCAGATATCCCCATACTACCAACACGTCCTACTGATGTTCAGCGTGAGATGCATAAAAAGTGGTTGGATGATGACATTAGAGTAAAATGCTATATGATGGCATCCATGTCAAATGAACTCCAATGCCAGCATGAAAATATGAAGACTGCTAGGGACATACTGGCACACCTGCAAGAGTTGTATGGTGAACAGAGTCGCACAGCTCATTTTGAAGTGTCCAAGAGGCTTTTCAAAACGAAGATGCGCGAGGGGCAGTCTGTCCATGATCACGGTCTGACTATGATCAAGGATCTGGAGGAGCTTGAGAAGCTCGGTATGGACATGCACAAGGAATTACAAGTGGATTTAATCCTACAGTCACTTCCTGATTCATTTGGTCAGTTTATAGTAAACTACCACATGAATAAGATTGAATGCACTAAGACTGAACTAATAAACATGATTGGTAACTGCTGAGGGAGCCTTGAAAGGTTCAAGGGGCAATGTCCTTGCTGCTGAGTTGACTTCTGGTTCCAAGAGAAAGTCTACTTGGAAGAAAAAGAAGCCTGCTAAGAAGCAGAAAAAGGACAAGAAGCCAAAGAAGGAAGTTCAAAAGAAAAGGGCTAACGACAAAGGAAAATGTTTCCACTGCAATGTCGACGGCCACTGGAAGAGAAACTGTCCTTCATACCTCGAGAGCCTGAAGAACAAGAAAGGTGACATACCTTCAGAAGGTATAGACTTGCTCATTATTGAAACTAATCTAACGGTTTCTTCTACTTCTAGTTGGGTTATAGATTCTGGTTCTAGTGCTCATTTGTGCACTACCATGCAGGGTCTAAAGGAAAGTAGAAGGCTGGCGGAAGGTGCGGTAACCCTTCGGGTTGGCAACGGGGCAAAAGTTGCTGCTGTGGCTGTGGGCACCTACCATCTGCGACTACCGTCTGGATTTAGTTTATTACTTAGAGACTGCTATTATGTACCTGCCGCTAGCAGAAATTTGATTTCTGTTTCATGTCTAGCATAGGAAGGTCATGTTTTTACATTTGACAAAGACTGCTGTTCTATTTATTTCAGAAATAAAATAGTTGCACGTGGTTTCATGATCGACAGTCTCTATCATTTACATATGGATGTATCTGTGAATGTTACCGAGCAAGAAGTGAGTGCCAAAGGATCCAAAAGATCCAGAGATGAGATAAACCAAAAATATTTGTGGCACCTCAGACTTGGCCATATTGGAGAGGATAGGATGAACAAAATGGATAAAGATGGGCTTCTCGGCTCATTAACTTCCGAGTCATATCCAGTTTGCGAGTCCTATCTTCAAAGAAAAATGGCCAGACTGCCCTTTGTAGGACATGGGGAGAGGACCACTGAAATACTTACCCTAGTACATACAGATGTATGTGGCCCATTCGATGTGCTAGCCAGGGGACGTTATTCTTACTTCATTACCTTTACCGATGATTATTCATGTTATGGGTATGTGTATCTTATGAGACACAAGTCTGAATCTTTTGAAAAGTTCAAAGAGTTCAAGAATGAAGTAGAAAAACAAACTGAAAAACCTCTTAAGGCTCTTCGATCAGATCGAGGAGGAGAATACCTTAGTGGAGAATTCCGGGACTATCTCAAGAAAAATGGCATAGTCTCACAGTGGACACCTCCGGGTACACCTCAACTCAACGGGGTGTCAGAGAGGAGGAATCGGACCCTATTGGATATGGTCAGGTCCATGATGAGCTTCACTGATTTACCTATGTTTCTTTGGGGAGATGCCTTACTCACAGCGATTTATTTATTGAATAGAGTTCCCTCTAAATCCGTTCCTACCACACCGTATGAGATATGGCGTGGTAAGAAACCAAGTCTGGGTCATCTCAAGATTTGGGGATGTCCGGCCCACGTCAAAAGACTACAGGCGGAAAAACTAGAGGCTAGGACCACAAGTGCTCGTTTTATAGGATATCCTAAAGAGTCATTAGGATACAATTTTTACGTCTCAGAGGATCACAATGTGTTTGTGAGCCGTCATGCCATCTTCTTGGAAAATCAGTTTATCCTTGATAGAGGCAGTGTGAGGAAAATTGAGCTTGAAGAGAAAGTCTCTGAAAAGCAATGAGTCATGGATCCTATTGAACCCATTCATATAGAGCCAGTACATGATGTCCCTCGACCACCTCGTAGATCTAGTAGGGTCTCCCATCCTCCCGATAGATACTTAGGTATACTAGAAGAGGATACCGAGAAAATATTCCTAGTGGGAGATAGGGATCACATACAGAATCCCAAAACCTACAACGAGGCGATATCTGATATCGATTCCAAGAAATGGCTGGAAGCCATGAAGTCAGAGTTAGACTCCATGCATTCCAACCAAGTCTGGACCTTAGTAGACCCACCAGAAGGTATTGTACCTATTGGATGCAAATGGATCTACAAAAAGAAAATAGGTTCGGATGGAGAGGTAGAGACCTATAAGGCAAGGCTTGTGGCGAAAGGGTATAGTCAGCGCGAAGGCATTGACTATCAGGAGACCTTTTCACCTGTAGCCATGCTAAAATCCATCCGAACATTGCTTGCCATTGCAGCATTTCATGATTATGAAATCTGGCAGATGGATGTGAAAACTGTTTTCCTGAATGGATATCTTGATGAAGATATCTATATGGAACAGCCTTTGGGTTTCACTTCCAGTGATGGAGATCACAAGGTCTGCAAGCTGCAAAGGTCCATCTATGGACTAAAGCAAGCGTCTCGGAGTTGGAACACTCGTTTCGATAACGCAATCAAAACGTTTGATTTCATAAAAAACGAAGAGGAACCGTGTGTTTACAAAAGGTTAGTGGGAGCGCTGTCGTATTTCTCGTACTGTACGTGGACGACATCCTACTGATAGGGAATGATATTCCCATGCTAACCTCGGTCAAGGTCTGGTTGTCAAAAGAATTCTCCATGAAAGACCTTGGGAAAGCATCCTATATTTTGGGAATAAAGGTCTATAGAGGAGGTGCTGAAGAGGTTCAGCATGGAAAACTCCAAGAGGGGTCTCTTACCCCTTAGGCATGGAATTCATCTCTCCAAGAAGATGTGCCCCAACACATCTGAAGAGATTCAACGCATGAGCAAGATTCCCTATGCATCGGCAATAGGAAGCCTCATGTATGCCATGCTATGTATACGACCTGATATAGCTCTTGCTGTGAGTGTCACAAGCAGATATCAGTCGAATCCAGGTGAAGAACACTGGACAGCTGTGAAGAATATTCTTAAGTACTTGAGAAGAACTAAAGATTTATTCTTGGTTTTTGGAGGATCATCAGAGTAGACTCCGCGGATAACGTGGCAGACCCGTTCACTAAGCAGCTAAGTCAGCAAAAGGCTGAAGCCCACCTTGAGAAGATGGGGCTTAGATATATGACTGATTGGCTTTAGTGCAAGTGGGAGATTGTTAGATGTATGCCCTAGAAGCCAATCTGGCTGACACATTGTTAATTCTAGAGACATAATTTTGTACTTGACTATTTATTATTGAATAAATAAAAGGCATCTTTTCATTCATATTATTTATGTGTCTATGAATCGTCCAAGAAATTAATAAGATGATGATACATATTCTCAAGAGTTGAGAATTTGAGCCATGTATCATTGGTGATTAATTTCTAAATGCTCCTGGTCAATGGATCATCACGAGGACGGTGATCGATCCGATCAGTGCACAGATCACTTTCCTTCTGGATGGACGAGACTTGAGTCCACAGTGTAGGGACACTGAAGTGATAGTGCAGGTGCTTGTTAGAGAATAAGGGTACTGAGCGTGACCAAGACAAGAAGTCACTTGGATGTCTATCCACTCGTCAGTGACTTGCTTGATGTTGCAGTAGTGTGACTGGTCCTTTGACCTGCGGTGCTTCGGCTACTCACAGTGAGGTTATTGTAGTTTGACTGCACACATACATGGTCTCTAGCCATATGGGTCCATGCAGTGTAGATTGGCTGCAGTAGGTTCACTGTAGGAGTAGGGTATGCACCTACAAGGAATCTATCGACCTTGATAGAAGAGGAGTGATCCTATGTGATTTGTTAGATTGAGTTCTAAGACCTTGGTCAGGGCAGTAATATAAAGTGGAGAAAGAGTTTTCCACTATCGAACTCGAGTCGAATAAATTTTGACATATGACAGACGATGGAGTTTGACGACTTGTCCATGACCTCCGTCCTGTAGGGATCCACGATAGTAGGACTGTATCGCATGGTAACTGCACCTAGTGGTTCATCTTTCTATTCTACTGGGTAGCCACTACATGCTGCTAGGTGTCACTGGTGGATGGTGGGACTCACAGGGATTATCTCGATGATCGATAAACCCTAATGAGTTGAGTTGGAATCGTTCCAACCCATTGAAAGGAGTTTTGAATGATATAGTGATAGAGATCACAATATATCTCACTACCTGTCAGAATAGAACCTATGGGGTCACACACACTAGAAGTATTGACCGATCCGATGGTTGAAAAGTGATTATGAATCACAAGTAATCAATTCGATTGATATTCAGTTGAAGAAGGAACAAAGGGAATTAATTAATTGGACTTGAAACAAGAGTCCTACTTCGAGTAGGATTCCTAGAGTCCTAATTGGATTAGGACTGGGAATCTTAGTTGGAGTAGAACTGGGATTCCTACTTGGAATAGGATTCCTGCAATCCTAATGAGATTAGGAGTTTTGAATCAAAATTGGATTCCTACTTGGAGTAGGATTCCTAGAGTCCTAATCGGATTAGGACTTCGGATTCAAATAGAGTCCTAATTGGATTAGGACTAAAATTATATATGTCCTAATTTGGATTAGGGTTTCTTAAGTCACAATTAATTATTAATCTAATGAATCAATAAGACTCCTAATTGGATTAGGATTGAAGAGTTCAATTGAGTCAAAATTGATTTAAGTTCTAATTGGATTAGGACTTACCTAGATTGGATCCAAATTGGTTCACCCTTGGGCTAAGCCTAATTGGATTAGGGCTTGACCACATTAGGGCATTCCAATCCCTACCTAATATGGATTAGGGTTTACCATGAGGAAGGGGATAAGCCCCTCCCCTTTTCACGTGGAGAAGGGAGAAGAGACGGCGCCCCCTCTTAGGAAAGACATCAAGAACTCCTAAATGTTAGGAGCTCCACATGTCTATAAAAAGGGACTTGTGGGCGGCACCTAGGGCATAGAAGAAGTCCTCTTCCTCCTTGCCGTACGCCTCCCTCTCCTCTCCTCTTGGTTCAGCCGCAAGCAAGAAAGATAAAAGCCAAAGGTGTTGGCGGCATCCTCTTCCTCCCTTCTTCCTTCCAACGCAAGGAAAAGAAAGAAGGCTGCATGGGGATTCTTCTTCTTCCTCTTCTTCATCCTTCTTCTTCCTCCTCTCAAGCACAATCAAGGGTTGATTGAAAGAGAGGAAATCAGCCATCAAAAGAAGTCTTTGCAAGGGAGCTAGCACCCCGGGAAGACTAGAGAGCTTTGATCGGATCACTGCTTCGTGTGGATACCCGTAGAGGCCGGACACTTGAACGGCTTCAAGCGAACCTTCATCCTAGACCACGAACTTCAGTTTGCGATGATCATCTACCCGCACAAGGTGAAGATCTGATCTTCTAATGTATTTAAAAAGTTTTAATTCTTATCTAACTACGAACGGTTCATGAAACAACGTTCATGCGATGAACGTCGATCCCGCTTATGCCAATTCCGCTGCCATCTGAATTTTTTTGAAATATCAGCGGCATGGGCGGGTTCCCAATAAGCCGATGCTTTCTCACCTTAGGGTTTGGGTGTGTCCAGCGTACGTCAAACGTTTGAAGACAGACAAACTTGAACCCAAGTCTGACAAATATTTCTTTGTTGGTTATCCTAAAGAAACTAAAGGATATTACTTCTACTTTGCTAAAGAACAAAAGTTATTCGTAAGCAATAGAGCTGTTTTCTTAGAGAAAGAATTCCTTAGTGAAGGAACTAAAAGCTCTAATGTTGAGCTTAGGAAAGTTCAACATGTAGAAGATCCGACACCATCTACTGAACTAGTTGAGTCGGATTTGATTAGATCAGATCCAGAACCCATCTTAGATGCACCATTAAGGCGATCAAGTAGAGTACCACGTCAGCCGGACAGATACTACGGTTTCTTGGTCCGGGACGGGGATCCTGTCAAACTTGATGAAAATGATGAGGATCCGATCACCTATATGGATGCTATGCAGAGGCATGACTCTGATGCATGGCTTGGAGCCATGCAATCCGAAATGGAATCCATGAAGGTCAATGATGTATGGACATTAGTTGACCCACCCGAAGGGATTAAATCCATAGGATGTAAGTGGATATTCAAAAGGAAATGGGGTGCAGACGGAAAGGTAGAGATCTATAAAGCCCGTCTGGTTGCCAAGGGATATCGTCAACGTTATGGTATTGACTATGACGAGACATTTTTTTCTGTGGCAATGCTCAAGTCCATTCGGATTGTGCTTGCGATAGCAGCATATTTAGACTATAAAATCTGGCAAATGGATGTAAAGACCGCATTTCTAAATGGAGATTTAGAAGAGGAGGTATATATGATACAACCTGAAAGTTTTACATCTACAGATGAGTCTAAGGTGTGCAAGCTACAAAGGTCTATTTATGGATTAAAGCAAGCTTCACGGAGTTGGAACATACGATTTGATAAGGTGATCAAATCATATGGCTTCATTAAGAATAAAGAGGAACCTTGCATTTATAAATGGGCAAATGGTTCAGTTATCATATTTCTTGTTTTGTATGTGGATGACATTCTTTTAATCAGGAATGACATTCCTGCATTATAAGGAATAAAGGTTTGGCTATCATCTCAATTTGCCATGAAGGATTTGGGAGAAGCATCTTACATCTTAGGGATGAAGATCTATAGAGATAGATCTAGAAGATTGCTTGGATTATCCCAATCCACATACATTGATACTATACTGAAGAGGTTCAGTATGATTAATTCTAAGAAAGGCTATCTTTCGATGGGCCATGGAATTAATCTCTCTAAAAGGGATTGTTCGACAACCCCTCAAGAAAGAGAGAGTATGGATAGAATTCCATATGCTTCGACAGTGGGATCTATAATGTATGCCATGATATATACTAGACCAGACGTGGCATACTCACTAGGAGTAGTGAGCAAATACCAGTCTGATCCAGGTAGCAACCACTGGAAGGTTGTAAAAACCATCCTTAAGTATTTGAGAAATACTAAAAATCAGTGGCTTGTCTACGGTGATTCTGACTTAAAACTTGAGGGATATACCGATTCAAGTTTTCAGTCAGATCAAGATGATAGCAAGAGCATGTCGGGATATATCTTCACTCTTAAGGGTGGTGCTATCTGCTGGAAGAGTTTCAAGCAGCACACAGTGGCGGATTCTACAAAAAATTGAAACAAAAGAAAATATGGCTGACCCATTTATCAAAGTCCTCGGCATCAAAGAGTTCAACGAATACAAGTCGAAGATGGGTATTAGATACTGTGCCGATTGGCTTTAGGCTAAGTGGGAGTTGTTGGGAATTGTATCCTAAATGTCAATCGTCAGCATATTGATGATTGAATTTTGTAAATAAATTGACAAATTAATAAAGTATTATTTGGCATTATTCATCATTTCATCTTCAAATGAACTCTTATATGATGAAGTCCTTAGGACTTATGTTATGATAAAGGAGGATTTATCTTTGAGTCCTTAAACTTGTTGGCGACCAAATGATATGTTGTTACTAGGACGACAACATTATCGAGATTAGGTCGTTGTGTGACATATACGTTGGTTGTCCTCTTAACCAAGGAGTGTGGAGACACTGGTATGCCATACAGGTGAAGTGTAGGAGTACATTTCACTGAACGTGACCAATTCCGGAACGCTCTACTGTCAAGAGATGTTCCGAGTGGATATGGGTATAAGTTTGGCCCTCTGACCTGAGATCGCAACCTGTGACTAGCAAGCAACTCACTGTACTTTGGTACCGGACTACCTGAATTTCTAATTCAGTGATGGAAGGTCACTGGGTGCAGTCAAGTACTTGCGTAGTCAGTTGTGAGTCGAGATGGAATTGACCCCTCCTGCAAACAGGAGATAATGTCTTGTGATTAATTTAGCAAAACCTTGGCTAGGGTAATCCCAGTGAGGAGTCACGGGATATCTAAAGTTAATCACATAATGGATGTACTAATTATAGGGTTGACAATGAGCTCTAAGTCATCATGGCATTAGGAGTCAAAAAGATTGAATTATACAGTAACCATAGTCCAGGGTTTCAGAATATTTGCTTCGCATATATTCGGCCTATCCGGACGTCGGGTACCATTGCTAGATAGTCACATCGATTAGTATAGGAAGACATTCCTATACTACCGGCTTAGGTTCGAACCTATGAGGTCACACGCATAGAAGTTTCTAGGTTGATCAAATGGCTGATTGATGATTAAGAATCATTCAGGGATAATTTGGTCAATTCGATTGACAAATTATCCAAAGCAAAAATTGTATTAAAATAATTATTGAATTATTGGAGGATTAATTAGTAATTAGATTGCTAATGAACTCAATTTGATTGAGTAAATTGGACTTAGGTTGAGCCAAATTGAATAGGATTCAATTTAGGCTGCATCAGGGTTTGACCTAATTGGATTGGGTTCAACCCAAGTAGATTGAGCTTGACCCAATTGATGGAACTTGATCCAATTGGATTGGGCTTGATCCAAATCAATTAGAAGACCTTATTTGATGAGGATTATGAGTCCAAATAATCAGAATTGGATAAGGAGAAGAATCCTTAAATTTTAGGAACCCATCCTTATCTTCTTGGAGAAGAATGATACCTTAATTTATTCCCAATATTTTCTATGCCTATCCTCTTTATTTTTGGCCAAAAATTGGCGTGAGAAGAGAGGAGGCGTGGGGCTATAATTCCTATAAAAATGGTGCCTTAAATATTTCTAGAAAGATTTAGATGAATTTTCTAATTTGTAGGGATTGCATGGTGCATGAAATAGGGTGGTCTGCGGCTGAACGTTGGACGCATAAACTCCTATCTTTTAGGAATCCAAAATGCACAAAATTTGGATATTTTTATCTCCTCTTAGCTACCAAACCATCAGAATTTTTTGGAAATTTTATCAGCCAAATTAGTTGGCTAAATTAGGTGTGATACGTGGGGAGATCTTTTGGCTATAAAAGACCCGCATGCCTTGGGTTCAATATATACCATATTTAGAGGTTTCAAAAAATTCTGAAAAAAATCCCTGAGGGCCTCCATCCCTTCTTCTCCTTCTTCCTCACATCCATCCTCCATCTCCTTGAAGAACAATCAAAGGTTGAGTGTTTAGAAGGAGAAAGCTTTAGCCATTGCTGCGTTCCTGCGCGAGCTAGCACTCCCGCGGAAGACGATCTACCTAGGGCTTCGCGTGTACTTCTCATAGAGGCCATTCGTGTGCGTGGCTATGAAGTCAAGGATCAGATCCATAAGTTTCTTCCATCATAAAAGGTATTAATCCTACATCAATATTTTATTTTGGAGTCAGGGTCTAGGTCTGATTCCCCGAGGTTTTACCCTCCTTTGGGGCTCCTCACGGAGTTATCTCCAGAATCCATTCGATGGATATTCGAAGATTAATCGGAATAGAGTTCTTAAGTTTTAGATCTGATAGTTAATCATGCATGAAAGTTTTAGCATAATTGTTTAAACGATTCCGGCATAATCCTATGTGTTCTTAAGGTGCTGATTTCTAGATTTGATCTTGTAAGCATGAATGAATTAAATTGTTTGATTCGATTTTTCCGCTGCGTTTTAAAACTTAAAAAGAACTACGTATGGCTTGATCCCCCTTATGAAGGGGTACGTAGGCAACCCGATCAGGTTCAGCCATGGTTTTTAAAAAAAAAAAAATCAGCCTGCTTAACACCGAAGAACCTAGGATTCACTTTCAGCTGGAGGTGAACCTTTAGGGACCAAAATTTAGTCGCCAAAAATTTTACCTCCAGCCTGCGTGAAATACTGGACTCGCGCCAACTTGGTTTTGATTTTTCACGATCAAATATGCATTTAGTTGGTGTAGGACAATTATTCAGTAACTAACAAGGATGCGTGCAAATTTATTTCTAGGCGGATTTTCTATCCTGCCCGTAGGATGTCCAAGAATTCTATATATTTCTAAGCGGATTTCCGTTTCCACGTCCGCATGCCGCATATCCTGTCGATCTGTATATTTATTTGACAAGGAGTCAAGCACCGAGCTTGAGCTTTTAAAAGTATATTATAATAATAATAATAATAATAATAATAATAATAATAATAAAGAATTTAAGTATGTAGAAAGGTTGTGGGATTGAGATTCAGCCGAAGAGACGAGGATATGCCTAAGTGAATTAAGGTGTTAAACGACACCATTTGAAAATAAGCAGTTTTTTTTTTTTTGAAACTTAGAAATTAGCATCTTACAGGGGCTAGTACAACATTGTTCAGTTTTACGGAAACCTTCCACTACCAAAAGTTTGGTCACTAAAAAACTCAAACTTTCTGCCCAATTTTTTTATCGGAACAAGGTGCCATTCGTAAAAGTTTTCCTAGACTAAATTTTTTTTAGTCGCTGGAGGTGAACCTTTAAGGACCAAAATTTAGTCGCCAAAAGTTTTACCTCCAGCAAAATATTAGACTTGTGCCAACTTGGTATTGTTTTCCGCGACCAAATATGCATTTAGTCGGTGTAGGACAATTATTTAGTAACTAACAAGAATGTTGGTCGCAGATAGCCTTATTTTCAGCGACCAAACTTTAGTCGCCAAACATTTTACCTCCACCCCGCCAACTTGGTTTTGATTTTCCACGACCAAATATGCATTTAGTCGGTGTAGGACAATCATTTAGTAACTAACAAGGATGTTGGTCGCAAATAGCCTTATTTGCAGCGACCACTATTCATTTGCCGCTGAAAGTGGTCGCTGAAAGTGTATTTTCTTGTAGTATATGTATACTGTCACGACCTCCGCCCCGTTCCGGCAGGCCGCCGCGACGGTCCTAGAGTGCGGGTAGGCATAAGGCCACCAGTCATCGCATAGGACCCTACTACCTATCAATCATCAATAATTTTTGAAAAATTTTGGCATGATGCATGCACAAAATGATCACCTTTTCTATGGTGACCTGTTATGATTATCTCAATACATACAACAACACTACCTGTCAGAGCAGCAATCACATAATCTGTCACATAATGAACCTGGACAATATATATCAATACATCATCACAGGCATATAACTCATATGTATAAAAATCTGGTTTTCATTTTATCCATGGTCAAACCCATATCCACAACAGGATCTATGACTGTAACTATACACTATATACGATAGAAGGTTTATAATACACCAAAATATATAAACCTCTATCTACATTATACTATACTATGGAGCGGCACAGCTAGCAGGCAACCACTAATCCTGCTCCTCTCTATACAATACCTGTCCTGCAATCAAAAACATCAAACTGGAGAGTGAGTATATGAATACTCAGTGAGTGGAATAGTGAGTACTATGCATATAAGACAGAATGTAATCATGGCTCGAGATGAAATCTCAAGATCAATAATAAGATGAACATGAACTCAACATAGAGAATATGGAGTAAATCATCAATATCACCACAATCACAATTAACTCATCTGGAGCACATATGGAATAATCAAGTAAACATATATGCTACTCATGAATATGCTCGACAGATCATAATGCTGGAACATACAAAACGGGTGTCAATATGCTGAAACATTGATAAATAGCTATCGAAAGGTGGGTCTTACGCCCCAGGAGAACCACAACAACTCCCTACTGCCATATGCATGCATAGAATATGACACCACACCAATATGTAAATTAGGGTGTCAATATGCGAAGTCATCACTAGACAACTGTCGGAAGGTGGGTCTTATGCCCCCGACGAATCACAACAACTCCCTACTATCACATGCATATGCAGGATAGGACACCACACTGATCATGTAAATGCTGACCAGTATCCAGAACAGAAATCCATAGAAAGATCTCATATCTATATACTAAATGGCACCTCGCGGAAATTCTACATCCGCGGAAAGCCATACTGCACCTCACGGGGTCTTATCCCAGCGGCAAGCAGAATATAAGTCGTAGGACCGGCCGATCCTACGCCTAGGGCCGTGTCCCCCTAGGAAGGGACTGCGCTCCGCCCACCCAGAAGGCTACTATGTGCACACAGGCCGATGTCTAACCCCATCGACTATAGGTGTCCTGTAGATACTGCCAAGCCATGCATAAATGCCATAATGCACCCTCCCAATACTCTACTAAAAAGGAGTATAATCAAGACTACCACTCACTCGGCCACGATCCAATCATAACTAACATCAGGGTTGGGAGTGAGGAATCATGAGAGTGCAATGCAACTCAATTTACCACTGAAAAGGGCTCTACAAATCTTTGAAATAGAGAAAATGAAATTAATTTACAAAAGAAGTCATTTCACAATTTGGATCCAATTTAATTACTCATCTACCCCTCGTAATTACTCTCAATGTTTCCTCAAATGCATGTACAGAATAATCAAGCATGGAGAACAAAATATAGAGGAATCTACCACAACAATTAATCAATAAGTTCAGATGGAATCAAGTCACACTTGGCAACGTTCATGAAAATGAATAAGGAATGTGCTCATGGTACAAAGTACAAACTTCCACTCACCTGCCAATCTGGCACGGTCCTGATACGCCTCCGAAACTCTATGAAAGGCAATAGGGGACTTCTTCCTGTTGATCTTTAGTTCCTTTCCCAACTGAAACATGCATTAATAACACATTTATTCTTGTATCAAGGGCCTATTATCTATGTATCAATCATAACATAGAAAGCTTTAGTTGACTCAACTCCCCCCTTCCCTAAATCTTTCTCTTTCTTTTGTTTTTTTTTTCTTATTAATTAACTCACCATTTATGTGTATTAGGGACTCCATTGCATGAGTACAAGGTCTTCCTTGGCCTAATCTAGGCTTAATACCTTATTATGGCATGAAATTTCTTATTTTCCCCTCCCGGATAATCAGTAACCTATACCGATAGCTGGTCACTTCATCCCAGGTTTGATCCACTTTTCAAACTCCAAATTTTATGAAATTTTTACCTAACATTCTGCACTCATGGAGGATTCCAACGAAGTAATGCATCACTATCGGAGGCCGATTGACCCCCGAAACAATTCGCTGAAGTTGAGACTTTGACATAGTTTTTCCGCAGTGCCGAAAAATTTGTCGAAATCCAATTCTTCCTCTTTTAACCTCCTCTACAACCCTTATCTGATCCCTCTAGATTACATCCACCCTTTGTATAGCCTAATTTCATCAAAAGACTAGGTAGGGATGGGTATTTACCTTTTTCTCTTCGGAAAATCGAGGTCTTTGCGTAGAGGGGAAGGAGATCTACGCTTTTCCCTTCAGTTGGCAGCGCAACCGGGGCTCCCTTCCCTTCTTCTTTCTTCTTCTTCTTCTTCTCCCTTTTTCCTTCTCTCTATGTTTCCACCGCCTGAGACTTCCCCCCCTTCCTTCTCTGTTTCATTCCACTAACAGCACCCAACCCATAAATTAAGTCACATCAAACACTATTCACCCTTTGTTTAATATTATTAAATTTTCATTTTGCCCCTAACACTTCAACATATCTACTGTTATGCCATTAACTTTTGATTTCTTCCAATTTTACCCTTGCCTCTTCAACGCATCTACAACTATCTCATTATCTTTTGATTCGTTCCAATTTTACCCCTTATATCAACTTTAAAGGACTATTCTATCCCTTTTTATATATATAAAAAAAATTGGGGTTATTACATCCTCCCCCTCTTATATAAAATTCGTCCTCGAATTTAAAAGAGTAAATTATCTGATTACTCAAAGATGTGAGGGTATTTGTTCTTCATACTTTGCTCCGACTTCCAAGTGCATTCTTCAACATTGTGCCGGTGCCATTGGACCTTCACCATACATATTTTCTTATTTCTTAGCTTCCTGATCTGAGTATTAAGGATAGCTACAGGAAGCTCTTCATAAGAAATGTCTCCCTCTACTGTAACTTCCTGCACTGGTAGCACATGGGATGGATCCGGCACATATTTTCGGAGCATAGATATATGGAATACTGGATGCACATGGCTGAGGTTTGGAGGCAGTGCTAATCTGTAAGATACATTGCCAACCTTGTCTAGTATCTCAAAGGGGCCAATGTATCAGGGACTAAGCTTGCTTCCATATATTTAATGCAAATATGACAGCAGCCATTTCCAAGTCATGAGTGGGATAGTTTACCTCATGCTTTCTCAGTTGTCTGGATGCATATGCAATCACCTGGCCATTCTGCATTAACACACATCCCAATCCCACTCTGGAAGCATCACAGTAAACTACAAACCCGCTTGTATCTGTGGGTAGAGTCAAAACTGGAGCTGATGTGAGGCAATCTTTTAGCTTCTGAAAGCTTTGTTCACAAGAATCTGTCCAAGTGAACTTAACCTGCTTTCGAGTCAGCTTTGTCAATGGGGCAGCTATTTTTGAGAAGTCCTTTACAAACTTCCTATAGTACCCAGCCAGACCTAGAAAACTCCTGATTTCTGTTACATTTGTTGGTCTCGGCCAATCCATAATTGCCTCAATCTTCTTGGGATCCACCCTGATTCCTTCCTTACATATTATGTGTCCCAAGAATCCAACTTTTTGTAGCCAGAACTCATATTTGGTAAGTTTGGCATACAGTTCATGTTCTCTCAAGATTTGTAGCGCTATCCTCAAATGCTCTTCATGATCAGCCTAACTCTTAGAATATATGAGGATATCATCTATAAAGACTATCACAAATCTGTCAAGATAGGGTTTAAAGACCCTATTCATCAAATCCATGAATGCTGCTGGGGCATTTGTCAGCCCAAATGTAAGCACTAGAAACTCATAGTGCCCATATCTCGTCTGAATGCAGTCTTCAATATATCTTCCTTTCTGATTTTTAACTGATGATACCCAGACTGCAGATCAATCTTCCAGAAGTACTCAGCCCCTATAATTGATCAAATAGGTCATCTATCCTGGGGAGTGGGTATCTATTTTTGATGGTCACTTTATTCAGCTGTCTATAATCTATACATAATCTCAGCGACCCATCCTTCTTCTTCATAAATAGAACTGGGGCACCCCATGGTGATGTACTGGGTCTAACAAACCCCTTGTATAGCAGATCCTGCAACTGCACCTTCAACTTCCTCAGCTCTGTAGGTGCCATACGATAGGGAGCAATCGATATAGGGTTTGTACCAGAAGAAGTTCAATACTGAACTTAATTTCTCTATCAAGTGGCAATCCTGGTAATTCCTCTGCAAATATATCGGGATACTCCCTAACAACTAGAATCTGCTGCAGATCCACAGACTCTACCTAGGTGTCCATCACATAAGCTAGATAGCCTTGACACCCCTTTCTCAGCAGCCTCTTTGTTTTTACTGCAGACACCAAATTCATTGGGATCTCACTCCTGTCCCCTTGATATGTAAATTCCCCCTTATCTAAAGGTCTGAAGATAACACTCTTTTCTTGGCAGTTAATGGTGGCACGATTGTCTGATAACCAATCCATGCCCAGTATGACATCAAAGTCCAACACTGCCAACTCAATCAAATCGACTTGGAGTATCTTACCTTCTATCTCTATCACATAGATAGGATACACATATCTCACTTCTATACTATCCCCTACAGGTGTGCTAATAACTAAGAAAATATGCATCAATATCTTATCCTTAGCTAACTTTTTAGCAAAATAAGGGGACACAAATGAATGGATAGCTCCAGAATCAAATAACACTCTAGCTTTATTCTTATCAATGAGGAGCATACCTGTCACAGCTGCATTTGATGCCTGTGCCTCCTGTGGATTTACCGTGAACACCCTTCCTTGCCCTCTGCCTGCTGGAGCTGATGGCTGGGATGGTTCAGCACTCTGCTGTGATGCTGGTGTCTGACCTCTACCTCTGCCTATAGGCCTCCTACTACTAGGCTTGTCCATCTGCACAGAAGGGTAGGATGCTGAAGGCACAAACTGCGGGGTGACACCCTGAGGGCATTCTCTAGCAAAATGACCCGGCTGTCCATATCTGTAGCACACTCCCTAACCCATTCTGCATCTGCCAGGGTGCTGCTTCCCACATATGCCACACACTGGCCATGATTGGAACTTGGATTCATTTCTGGCCATAGTGACCGAAGGACGAGGTGCTGATGGTAGAGAAGCATCCTGTGACTGACCTCTTCTCCTCCACTTCCTCTTACGTGGGGCAGGTGGAGCTGAGCGTACAGACTGCTCTGTCGGGCCCTCCGGGAGACTTGCTCCCTCAGATCTACCTCTGCTGCTTTGCCCTTTCCCCATACTCATTTTCCTCTGTTCTCTTTCAGCTCTTTCCTCTTTATTTCTATTCTCCCGCTATTTTGCTTTATCAATCAGCCTAGACAAGGTGGGGACCTCTACTGCCAGTACTGTATTATAAAGTGGGAAAATCAGACCCCGCCTGAATCTTTCTATCCTGACAGCTTCAGTGGGGATGATGTAAGGAGCATACTTTCCCAATCTAGCGAACTCATGAGCGTACTCAGATACGCTCATTCCGGGCATCTGCTTCAGCCTCTCAAATTGAAGAGCCCGATTCTGCCTCTCAGCCGGAGACAAAAACTCATCCATCACTGCTTGCCTGAACTCTTCTCAGGTTGGAGGATTCCTACTATACAATCTGTCCTCCATATGCCTCTGGTACCAGTTTCAGGCATCTTCTTTCATTGTGAGCCTTACAAGTTCTATAGCCCTTGCATCAGAATAGGGCAGTCTCCGTATCATCTTTTCAGTCTCCTCCAAGAATCTCTGAGGATCTTCACCTTCTTTCCCCTTAAATTCCGGGGTTCTGAGTCTCAAAAAGTCCTGTACAGTAATCCCCTCGTCATCCAGAGCCCGCATGGCCAAACTCCTTGGCATAGGTGCAAGAGGTTGGATAGATACTACTGATGGGGCAGGAGGTTTCCCCCGAGCAATCTGCTCCCTCAGAGCCTGATTCTCCGCCAGTAATTGTTCCATCAATGCATCTCTACTTCCTACCTCCCCTTGATCATCAACTCTCCGCCTGTCTGCAGGAGGAGATTTTTCTCTCTGGGGCTCAACGTGTGCGGAACCCGCATCCAATGCTATATCTGGCTCCATCCTCCTTCCAGGACGAGCAGGTCCTCTCCTTGGAGGTATTCTTTATATGTCTCTAAAAGAGTCAAAAAGAGAGGGCAGTCGTTACACACTGAGTCATAATATATTTTACTGAATTGTAAATGACTCATAAATTAACATACAGAAAAACCCTATGCTCCATAGTATAATCCTATACTTAATCCTAACTCATCCTATTGCTCTGACAGGACTCTTCTTTAACCTTTGCTCTGATACCACTTCTGTCACGACCCCCGCTCCGTTCCGGCGGGCCGCCGCGACGGTCCTAGGGTGCGGGTAGGCATAAGGCTACCAGCCACCGCGTAGAACCCTACTACCTATTAATTATCAATAAATTCTAAAAACATTTGGCATAATGCATGCATAAAATGATCACCTTTCCTATGGTGACCTGTCAGGATTATCTCAATACATACAACAACACTACCTGTCAGAGCAGCAATCACATAATCTGTCACATAATGAACTTGGACAATATATATCAATACATCATCACAGGCATATAACTCATCTGTATAAAAATCTAGTTTCCATTCTATCCATGGTCAAACCCATATCCACAACAGGATCTATGACTGTAACTATACACTATATACGACAGAAGGTTTATAATACACCAAAATGTATAAATCTCTATCTACATTATACTATACTATGGAGCGACACAGCTAGTAGGCAACCACTAATCCTGCTCCTCTCTATATAATACCTGCCCTGCAATCAAAAACATCAAACTGGGGAGTGAGTATATGAATACTCAGTGAGTGGAATAGTGAGTACTATGCATATAAGACAGAATATAATCATGGCTCAAGATGAAATCTCAAGATCAATAATAAGATGAACATGAACTCTGAAAGTGAATCCTAGGTTCTTCGGTGTTAAGCATGCGGATTTTTTTTTTTTTTTAAAACCATGGCTGAACCTGATCGGGTTGCCTACGTACCCCTTCATAAGGGGGATCAAGCCATACGTAGTTCTTTTTAAGTTTTAAAACGCAGCGGAAAAATCGAATCAAACAATTTAATTCATGCATGCTTACAAGATCAAATCTAGAAATCAGCACCTTAAGAACACATAGGATTATGCCGGAATCGTTTAAACAATTATGCTAAAACTTTCATGCATGATTAACTATCAGATCTGAAACTTAAGAACTCTATTCCGATTAATCTCCGAATATCCATTGAATGGATTCTGGAGATATCTCCGTGAGGAGCCCCAAAAGAGGGTAAAACCTCGGGGAATCAGACCTAGATCTTGACACCATAATAAAAGATTAATGTAGAATTAATACCTTTTATGATGGATGAAACTTGTGGATCTGATCCTCGACTTCGCAGCCACGCACACGAATGGCCTCTACGAGAAGTCCACGCGAAGTTCCTGAAGAGATCCAATCCTGCGGAAGTGCTAGCTTGCGCAGAATTTCTTGAGGCTGAAATTTGATCTTCCAAACACTATCAACTTTTGATCCGCCTTCTTGGAAGAACTTGGAGAAAGGTTTAAAGGGATTGAAGAGGACTTAGATCTGATCTAAAGACTCTTATCAGGGACCCCTAACACTAATGGCGCGATGAACTTAGAGGAGGAAGAAGTCAGCTAGATTGAATGCAGAATTTTTTTTTCATGCATGAACTAGGGTTCCTCTCTTTTTTTTTCCCTTTTTTCTTCTTCTTTTTCTCTCTTTTTTCCTTGAATTCGACCACCAGATGATGGAGGTCCTTTTAATGTTGCTCTCCTACCTAACTTCATGCCAACCATCCCATATTTGTGGAGGATTTTGTGGAGTTTTGAATTTTGAATTCAAAATTCAAGTTCATGTGCCATTACATGATGAAGCTTGATCTAATCTAAACCATTCATCATGTTGCCACTTCTCTCTTTCAATTTCGAAATTCCCATGCCCCTAATCAGATTAGAGGGTCACGTGGTGATTTTGTGGTGATTAAATTCGAAATTCAACCTTAATTAGAAGTGAGATAAAGATAAGGATGGCATATGTCATGAAGAGAGAGAATTTGATCTTATCCAATTCTTTTCATGAATTTATCTCTCCATTTCGACCCATCTAATGATGAAAGAGGTCCCTGATGTTGCCAAGTGTCCCATGGCACCATTAAATAAATTAAATTAATTTTTAATCATATTAAAAATCAATTTATGGCGCCATGCATGGATATGTGACAAGTGGATTTCAAGATCCGAATAGTTTCAGATCAAACCCATTTAATTTAATTAAATCCTAACAATCAGAATGATTCAATTACCATGGGTTGAACCTAATCCAATTAGGTCAATCCCTAATTAAGCACAAATTTAATCTAATTTAATTTGGTCAACCTAAGTCCTCTTGATTCAGACCTAATCCAATCAGGTCAAAAACCCTGATTGAGCCCAGAATTGAATCTAATTCAATTTGGCTCATCCTTTGTCTAATTACTCAATCCAATTGAGTTCATTAGCAATCTAATTACTAATTAATCCTCTGATAATTACTTTAATTATTTTATAAGATAATTTGCCAATCGAATTGACCAAATTACCCCTGAATGATTCTTAATCATTCATCAGCCTTCTTGATCAATCAGGAATCTTCTATGCGTGTGACCTCATAGGTTCGAACCTAAGCCGGTAGTATAGGAACGACTTCCTACACTAATCGATGTGACCATCTAGCAATGGTACCCGACGTCCGAATAGGCTGAATATATGCGAAGCAAATATTCTGGAACCCTGAACTATGGTTACTGTATAATTCAATCCCTTTGACTCTTAATGCCAGGATGACTTAGAGCTCACTGTCAACCCTATAATTAGTACATCCATTATGTGATTAACTTTAGATATCCCGTGACTCCTCACTGAGATTACCCTGGCCAAGGTTTTGCTAAATTAGTCACAAGACATTATCTCCTGTTTGCAGGAGGGGTCAATTCCATCTTGACTCACAACTGACTACGCAAGTACTTGACTGCACCCAGTGACCTTCCGTCACTGAATTAGAAATTCAGGTAGTCCGGTACCAAAGTACAGTGAGTTGCTTGCTAGTCACAGGTTGCGGTCTCAGGTCAGAGGGCCAAACTTATACCCATATCCACTCGGAACATCTCTCGACAGTAGAGCGTTCCGGAATTGGTCACGTTCAGTGAAATGTACTCCTATACTTCACCTGTATGGCATACCAGTGTCTCCACACTCCTTGGTTAAGAGGACAACCAACGTATATGTCACACAACGACCTAATCTCGATAATGTTGTCGTCCTAGTAACAACATATCATTTGGTCGCGAACAAGTTTAAGGACTCAAAGATAAATCCTCCTTTATCAT
Organism: Phoenix dactylifera; assembly: GCF_051530095.1. Taxonomy (NCBI): domain Eukaryota; kingdom Viridiplantae; phylum Streptophyta; class Magnoliopsida; order Arecales; family Arecaceae; genus Phoenix; species Phoenix dactylifera. Next base: position 9,611,091 of record NC_143204.1, on the reverse strand, counting down.
AACATAAGTCCTAAGGACTTCATCATATAAGAGTTCATTTGAAGATGAAATGATGAATAATGCCAAATAATACTTTATTAATTTGTCAATTTATTTACAATATTCAATCATCAATATGCTGACGATTGACATTTAGGATACAATTCCCAACAACTCCCACTTAGCCTAAAGCCAATCGGCACAGTATCTAATACCCATCTTCGACTTGTGTTCGTTGAACTCTTTGATGCCGAGGACTTTGGTAAATGGGTCAGCCAGATTTTCTTTTGTGTCAATCTTCTGAAGATCAATATCACCTCGTTCTATAATCTCTCGAACCAGATGATAACGTCGCAGAATATGCTTGGTCCGCTGATGTGCTTTAGGTTCCTTTGCCTGAGCTATGGCTCCAGTGTTATCACAAAATATAGGAACTGGACCATCAATGGAAGGTGCCACTCCCAGCTCGGTGATGAACTTGCGCAACCATACGGCTTCCTTGGCTGCATCAGATGCTGCAATGTATTCTGCTTCACATGTAGAATCTGCCACTGTATGCTGCTTGGAACTCTTCCAGCAGATGGCGCCACCCTTAAGAGTGAAGATATATCCCGACACGCTCTTGCTATCATCTTGATCTGACTGAAAACTTGAATCGGTATATCCCTCAAGTTTTAAGTCAGAATCACCGTAGACAAGCCACTGATCTTTAGTATTTCTCAAATACTTAAGGATGGTTTTGACAACCTTCCAGTGGTTGCTACCTGGATCAGACTGGTATCTACTCACTACTCCTAGTGAGTATGCCACGTCTGGTCTAGTACATGTCATGGCATACATTATAGATCCCACTGCCGAAGCATATGGAATTCTATCCATAGTCTCTCTTTCTTGAGAGGTTGTCGGACAATCCCTTTAAGAGAGGTTAATTCCATGGCTCATTGGAAGATAGCCTTTCTTGGAATTAATCATACTGAACCTTTTCAGTATAGTATCAATGTATGTGGATTGGGATAATCCAAGCAATCTTCTAGATCTATCTCTATAGATCTTCATCCCTAGGATGTAAGATGCTTCTCCCAAATCCTTCATGGCAAATTGAGATGATAGCCAAACCTTTATTCCTTGTAATGCAGGAATGTCATTCCCGATTAAAAGAATGTCATCCACATACAAAACAAGAAATATAATAACTGAACCATTTGCCCATTTATAAATGCAAGGTTCCTCTTCATTCTTAATGAAGCCATATGATTTGATCACCTTATCAAATCGTATGTTCCAACTCCGTGAAGCTTGCTTTAATCCATAAATGGATTTTTGAAGCTTGCACACCTTAGACTCATCTGCAGATATAAAACCTTCAGGTTGCATCATATACACCTCTTCTTCTAAATCTCCATTTAGAAAAGCAGTTTTAACATCCATCTGCCAGATCTCATAATCTAAGTGTGCTGCTATCGCAAGCATAATCCGAATGGATTTGAGCATTGCCACAGGAGAAAACGTCTCGTCATAGTCAATACCATAACGTTGACGATATCCCTTGGCAACCAGACGGGCTTTATAGGTCTCTACTTTTCCGTCTGCGCCCCGTTTTCTTTTGAAAATCCACTTACACCCTATGGGTTTAATCCCTTCGGGTGGGTCAACTAATGTCCATACATCATTGACCTTCATGGATTCCATTTCGGATTGCATGGCTCCAAGCCATGCATCAGAGTCATGCCTCTGCATAGCATCCATATAGGTGATCGGATCCTCATTGTTTTCATCAAGTTCGACAGGATCCCCGTCCTGGACCAAGAAACCGTAGTATCTGTCCGGCTGACGTGGTACTCTACCTGATCGCCTTAATGGTGCATCTAAGATGGGTTCTGGATCTGATCTAATCAAATCTGACTCAACTAGTTCAGTAGATGGTGTCGGATCTTCTACATGTTGAACTTCCCTAAGCTCAACATTAGAGCTTTTAGTTCCTTCACTAAGGAATTCTTTCTCTAAGAAAACAGCTCTATTGCTTACGAATAACTTTTGTTCTTCAGCAAAGTAGAAGTAATATCCTTTAGTTTCTTTAGGATAACCAACAAAGAAACATTTGTCAGACTTGGGTTCAAGTTTGTCTGTCTTCAAACGTTTGACATATGCTGGACACCCCCAAACCCTAAGGTGAGACAGCATTGGCTTACGTCCAGTCCACATCTCATGTGGTGTTTTATTTACAGACTTACTTGGAACCTTATTTAGAATGTAGCAGGCTGACTCAAGTGCATATCCCCAAAAGGATATGGGCAGACTTGCAAACCCCATCATGGATCGAACCATGTCTAACAGAGTTCGATTTCTTCTTTCTGATACACCGTTATACTGTGGTGTACCAGGAGGAGTCCATTGGGAGAGAATCCCATTCTCTCCTAAATATGTCAAAAACTCATTGGAAAGGTATTCGCCTCCTCGATCTGATCGAAGAGTTTTAATACTCTTTCCAGTTTGTTTTTCTACTTCATTACGATACAATTTGAACATTTCAAATGCTTCAGATTTATGTCTCATTAAATAGACATAACCATACCTAGAAAGGTCGTCTGTAAACGTAATGAAATATGAATACCCACCTCTAGCATCTGTGCTTATTGGCCCACATACATCAAAATGTACAAGGGTCAATAAATCACTGGCTCATTCACCTTTTCCGGTAAAAGGTGATTTGGTCATCTTACCAAGAAGACATGACTCACAGGTTGTCAATGATTCACAATCATTAACATTGAGGATTCCCTCTTTACTTAACCTGTTCATCCTGTTCTTGTTAATATGACCTAGCCTATGATGCCAAAGGTAGACATCCGTGACATTATCTATTCTAGGACGCTTACTTGACGTGTACATTACATTAACAGGTTGTGATAACAAGTAGATGCCATTGCTCAATTGTCTATTCATTACAGTAACACCATTCATAATGATATCACAAGAATATTTCTTTATTGAAATTTCATAACCGTTCATGGCCAAAAGGCCTACGGAAATTACATTCAATAAGAATGCAGGACAATAGTGACAATCACTCAAGACAACTACATGAGAATTGAAAACAAGTTTGAGATTTCCTAAAGCTAGAACTGGAACAGATCTTCCATCTCCAACATTCAGGAATCTCTCGCTGTTTTCAAATCTCTCATTGACCTGAAGTCCTTGCAATGAATTGCATATATTAAACGGACTTCCAGTATCTAATACCCAGGTTGAATTATCACATATAGAGAAATTACAAGGTGTTATCATATAAATACCTTGATCAGCAACTGATTGTCCTTTTCTCTTGCTTAGCCTGTTCGGGTCAAGTGAGGTAAGGTACTGAGGACAATTCCTCTTCCAATGCCCCTGCTTCTTACAATAGAAGCATTCTGCCTGACTTTGGTCATCCTTAATCCTTTTGGTCTGACTATGCTGAGTTTTCAGCTTTCTATACCAATTATTGAAGTTGGGACTAGTCAACTTGTCATTATCCAATAATGAGCGAAGTGACAAACTTGTGGCCATTTCTACATAAAAGAAAATTTGGCTATTAGTATATGAATTGACTAAACACAGTAGACTTGGACTTTAGTCTAAAGATACTCCCACTATTTTATACAAATTGGTAGCCTCTACCTCCAATTCGAAAAATTACTCCTAATTCTTTAGTGGGCACTAGAACCCAATAGATCGCATATAGGCCCGAGTGTGGCTCGGCTAACCCATATGCACCTATTGGTAGGTTCTAAACCAGTTGCTTCACCAAGCAACTTCTAGTGATAATTTTGCCCTAGGTTCTTCGGCAGGCGTGTGGCGCCTCCACCGAATACCCTAGTCAGGTCCAACCATTAAATGATAGGGTTAAGTCTAATCAACTAATAGACGACCAAGCCCGAGTGTGGCTCGGCTCACCTGACCGCCTATTGAAGGTACACTTAACTCATCATATATTGAATGACAATTCCAATGCTTGATAAGTACCAGGCGTGTCGCGCCTCCAATAATTATCAAAACATTGGACCCATTATCACCCAACTTAATGGGAGGCTATGACCTAGTTATCTCCATAACCATTTCATTTTAAGCACCTAATAATTTTAGAGGATTTCATAATTAGGATAGATGAGAAGATCCGGTTAGTCTAATTTCTCCCACTGACTTCACCAAATCAGATTAGACTCAAACCGGTTAAGGAGACACCTAAATCAGTCATACTGATTTTCCTTAAGGCATGGGCTAACTCGAATCATTAAGTGATCCAATCAAAATGTGATTGACCATGTCGGCCAGGTAAGTGAGATCGGTGGAAGGGATATGCCATTAACTCGACAAAGACGAATCAGTGCGAGTAGCTCCCAATTAAAAACCACCGGTCAAAACTGCCAAACTTACCTTAGACACCGACTGGTTAATCAATTTTGATTTGATTACTCAAATGACTCGGGCTACACCTCTGAGCCTAAATCAAGTTCCATCTTGGTCTAATCAAAGACATGGACTTGATCCATCTACAACTATTGTAAATTGACCTAGAATTTCCTTCACCTAATCTAATTACTACTTAATTAGATTTGATCAATTAATTCTATTTGTCCATGTATGATTCTAACCTTAGGTCTAACCCAATCCTAGAAACTTGATTCAAGCTAACCCATATGCCCAAATAATTATGCAATGTCAATTAATTGAGTTACAATTCTATTTCATAACACTTAATTCTCAATTAAGTTTAGACTTATGAAAGTTTTGATCATTGCATATTTCTTTTTAATTACATATTAATTACAATCTTTCAGTTCTTAAAACACATTTTCAGATCTGAGTTTTTGTAATTAATCACATGTAATCAGATTTAATTCATGTTTAAGTCATTATGTTTTATGTTCATGCATCACATATACATAACAACATGAATTAATACAAACAACATACATCTTATGTATTTGTTTTTTCACTTTTATTTTCAGATCTGATTTGTTCATTAAAATCAAAGATCATATGAATCATAAACTTTATTTAGATCTAATCTAAACAATATTATGATTTCAGATTTATTCATGTTACTAATCCTAACACAAACATGCATCATATGCATCCAAAATTTCCGATCTACTTAATCATGCATAATCAGCAATTAAATTAATCATAAAAAATACTTTAGATCTAATCTAAGCATGCTCATGATTTCATATTTAATTACAAAAATTAAAACATAAAAGTTTAAACATGAACCTGGCTCTGATACCACTGAAAGTGAATCCTAGGTTCTTCGGTGTTAAGCATGCGGATTTTTTTTTTTTTTTTAAAACCATGGCTGAACCTGATCGGGTTGCCTACGTACCCCTTCATAAGGGGGATCAAGCCATACGTAGTTCTTTTTAAGTTTTAAAACGCAGCGGAAAAATCGAATCAAACAATTTAATTCATGCATGCTTACAAGATCAAATCTAGAAATCAGCACCTTAAGAACACATAGGATTATGCCGGAATCGTTTAAACAATTATGCTAAAACTTTCATGCATGATTAACTATCAGATCTGAAACTTAAGAACTCTATTCCGATTAATCTCCGAATATCCATTGAATGGATTCTGGAGATATCTCCGTGAGGAGCCCCAAAAGAGGGTAAAACCTCGGGGAATCAGACCTAGATCTTGACACCATAATAAAAGATTAATGTAGAATTAATACCTTTTATGATGGATGAAACTTGTGGATCTGATCCTCGACTTCGCAGCCACGCACACGAATGGCCTCTACGAGAAGTCCACGCGAAGTTCCTGAAGAGATCCAATCCTGCGGAAGTGCTAGCTTGCGCAGAATTTCTTGAGGCTGAAATTTGATCTTCCAAACACTATCAACTTTTGATCCGCCTTCTTGGAAGAACTTGGAGAAAGGTTTAAAGGGATTGAAGAGGACTTAGATCTGATCTAAAGACTCTTATCAGGGACCCCTAACACTAATGGCGCGATGAACTTAGAGGAGGAAGAAGTCAGCTAGATTGAATGCAGAATTTTTTTTTCATGCATGAACTAGGGTTCCTCTCTTTTTTTTTCCCTTTTTTCTTCTTCTTTTTCTCTCTTTTTTCCTTGAATTCGACCACCAGATGATGGAGGTCCTTTTAATGTTGCTCTCCTACCTAACTTCATGCCAACCATCCCATATTTGTGGAGAATTTTGTGGGGTTTTGAATTTTGAATTCAAAATTCAAGTTCATGTGCCATTACATGATGAAGCTTGATCTAATCTAAACCATTCATCATGTTGCCACTTCTCTCTTTCAATTTCGAAATTCCCATGCCCCTAATCAGATTAGAGGGTCACGTGGTGATTTTGTGGTGATTAAATTCGAAATTCAACCTTAATTAGAAGTGAGATAAAGATAAGGATGGCATATGTCATGAAGAGAGAGAATTTGATCTTATCCAATTCTTTTCATGAATTTATCTCTCCATTTCGACCCATCTAATGATGAAAGAGGTCCCTGATGTTGCCAAGTGTCCCATGGCACCATTAAATAAATTAAATTAATTTTTAATCATATTAAAAATCAATTTATGGCGCCATGCATGGATATGTGACAAGTGGATTTCAAGATCCGAATAGTTTCAGATCAAACCCATTTAATTTAATTAAATCCTAACAATCAGAATGATTCAATTACCATGGGTTGAACCTAATCCAATTAGGTCAATCCCTAATTAAGCACAAATTTAATCTAATTTAATTTGGTCAACCTAAGTCCTCTTGATTCAGACCTAATCCAATCAGGTCAAAAACCCTGATTGAGCCCAGAATTGAATCTAATTCAATTTGGCTCATCCTTTGTCTAATTACTCAATCCAATTGAGTTCATTAGCAATCTAATTACTAATTAATCCTCTGATAATTACTTTAATTATTTTATAAGATAATTTGCCAATCGAATTGACCAAATTACCCCTGAATGATTCTTAATCATTCATCAGCCTTCTTGATCAATCAGGAATCTTCTATGCGTGTGACCTCATAGGTTCGAACCTAAGCCGGTAGTATAGGAACGACTTCCTACACTAATCGATGTGACCATCTAGCAATGGTACCCGACGTCCGAATAGGCTGAATATATGCGAAGCAAATATTCTGGAACCCTGAACTATGGTTACTGTATAATTCAATCCCTTTGACTCTTAATGCCAGGATGACTTAGAGCTCACTGTCAACCCTATAATTAGTACATCCATTATGTGATTAACTTTAGATATCCCGTGACTCCTCACTGAGATTACCCTGGCCAAGGTTTTGCTAAATTAGTCACAAGACATTATCTCCTGTTTGCAGGAGGGGTCAATTCCATCTTGACTCACAACTGACTACGCAAGTACTTGACTGCACCCAGTGACCTTCCGTCACTGAATTAGAAATTCAGGTAGTCCGGTACCAAAGTACAGTGAGTTGCTTGCTAGTCACAGGTTGCGGTCTCAGGTCAGAGGGCCAAACTTATACCCATATCCACTCGGAACATCTCTCGACAGTAGAGCGTTCCGGAATTGGTCACGTTCAGTGAAATGTACTCCTATACTTCACCTGTATGGCATACCAGTGTCTCCACACTCCTTGGTTAAGAGGACAACCAACGTATATGTCACACAACGACCTAATCTCGATAATGTTGTCGTCCTAGTAACAACATATCATTTGGTCGCGAACAAGTTTAAGGACTCAAAGATAAATCCTCCTTTATCATAACATAAGTCCTAAGGACTTCATCATATAAGAGTTCATTTGAAGATGAAATGATGAATAATGCCAAATAATACTTTATTAATTTGTCAATTTATTTACAATATTCAATCATCAATATGCTGACGATTGACATTTAGGATACAATTCCCAACAAACTCAACATAGAGAATATGGAGTAAATCATCAATATCACCACAATCACAATTAACTCATCTGGAGCACATATGGAATAATCAAGTAAACATATATGCTACTCATGAATATGCTCGACAGGTCATAATGCTGAAACATACAAAACGAGTGTCAATATACTGAAACATTGATAAATAGCTATCGGGAGGTGGGTCTTACGCCCCAGGCGAATCACAACAACTTTCTACTGCTATATGCATGCATAGAATATGACACCATACCAATACGTAAATCAAGGTGTCAATATGCGAAGTCATCACTAGACAGCTGTCAGAAGGTGGGTCTTACGCCCCAGGCGAATCACAACAACTCCCTACTGTCACATACATATGCAGGATAAGACACCACACTAATCATGTAAATGCTGGCCAGTATCCAGAACAGAAATCCATAGAAACGGCACCTATATACTAAACGGCACCTCGCGGAAATTCTACATCCGCGGAAAGCCATACTGCACCTCGCGGGGTCTTACTATGCCCGGCGGCAAGCAGAATATAAGTCGTAGGACCGGCCGATCCTACGCTTAGGGCTGTGTCCCTCCTAGGAAGGCTACTATGTGCACACAGGCCGATGTCTAACCCCATCGACTATAGGTGTCCTGTAGATACTGCCAGCCATGCATAAATGCCATAATGCACCCTCCTAATACTCAACTAAAAAGGAGTATAATCAAGACTACCACTCACTCGGCCATGACCCAATCATAACTAACATCAGGGTTGGGAGTGAGGAATCATGGGAGTGCAATGCAACTCAATATACCACTAAAAAGGGCTCTACAATGATATAGAGAAAATGAAATCAATTTACAAAAGAAGTCATTTCACAATTCAGATCCAATTTAATTACTCATCTACCCCTCGTAATTCCTCTCAATGTTTCTTCAAATGTATGTACAGAATAATCAAGCATGGAGAACAAAACATAGAGGAATCTACCACAACAATTAATCAATAAGTTCAGGTGGAATCAAGTCACACTTGGCAATATTCATGAAAATAAATAAGGAATGTGCTCATGGTGCAAAGTACAAACTCCCACTCACCTGCTAATCCGGCACGGTCCCGATACACCTCCGAAACTCTATGGAAGGCTGTAGGTGTTAGAGACCCGCCCATGCCGCAGAAAAATTGCAAAAATTTCAGATGCAGTGGAAGAGGCATGCGCGGGATCAACCGTTCATCGCATGAACGTTGTTAAAAACCGTTCACAGATAGATAAGGATTAAAAACTTTTCAAAACATTAGAAGATCATATTTTCACCTTGTGTGGGTAGATGATCACCGCAAACTGATGATCGTGATTTTGGATGAAGGTTCGCTTGAAGCCGTTCAAGTGCCCGGCCTCTACGGGTATCCACACGAAGCAGGAACCGATCTAAGCTCTCTATCTCCCCGGGGTGCTAGCTTCCTTGCAGAGATATGTTTTGATGGCTGATCTCCTCTCTTTCTTTCAACTCTTGAATGTGCTTGAGAGGAGGAAGAAGAAGAAGCAACCAAGGAAGAAGATCACCAAGCCTTGCAGCCCTTTTCTTTCCCTTGCGTTGGATGAAGCAAAGGAGGAGGGAGGAGGCTGCCAAGTTTCTTTCTTGTTTCACCTTGCTTGCAGCTGAAACCCAAGGAGAAGGACGAGGGGGCGTACGGCTGAGGAGAAGAGGGATTCACATGAATTAGGGCGCCTCCTCTTTACCCCCTTTTAAAGCATCTAGGGCTCCTACAAATTAGGAGCCCTTGATGTTATGCCATGTGGGGCGCCTCCCTTTCTTCTTGCCGCACCAAAGGAATCAAGGAGGAGGGGCGTGATCCCCTCCTTCTTGTGATGCCCTAATCGTGTCCCTCTTATGGCTTAGTTCTAATCCAATTAGGTCTTAACCAAATCATGAATCAATTGGGTTCAATCTATGCTAGTCCTAATCCAATTAGAACTTGAATGAACCATGACTCAATTGAACTCTTCAATCCTAATCCAATTAGGAGTCATGTTGATTCATTAGATTAATAATTAATTAGGACTTAAGAAATCCTAATCCAATTAGGACTTGTTTAATTCTAGTCCTAATCCAATTAGGATTCTGATTTGAATTCCAAGTCCTAATCTGATTAGGACTCTGATTTGAATTCCAAGTCCTAATCTGATTAGGACTCTGGGAATCCTACTTCAAGTAGGAATCCAAATTTAATTCAAAACTCCTAATCTAATTAGGATTGTAGGAATCCTACTCCAAGTAGGAATCCTAGTCCTACTCCAAATAGGATTTTCAGTCCAAGTAGGAATCTCAGTCCAAGTAGGAATTCCAGTCCTAATCCAATTAGGGCTCTAGGAATCCTACTCCAAGTAGGACTCTTGTTTCAAGTCCAATTAATTAATTCCCTTTGTTCCTTCTTCAACTTATTATCAATCGAATTGATTACTTGTGATTCCTAATCACGATTCAACCATCGAATCGGTCAATGCTTCTAGTGTGTGTGACCCTATAGGTTCTACTCTGACTGGTAGTGAGATATATTGTGATCTCTATTACAATATCATTGAAAACTCCTTTCAATGGGTCGGAACGATTCCAACTCTACTCATTAGGGTTAATCGATCATCGAGATAATCCCTGCGAGTCCCACCATCCACCAGTGACACCTAGCAGCATGTAGTGGCTATCCAGCAGAATAGAATGATGAACTTCTAGGTACAGTTATCATGTAATACAGTCCTTCTATCGTGGATCCCTACAAGACGGAGGTCATGGATAACTCGTCAAACCCCTTCGTCTGTCACATGTCAAGATTTATTTGACTTAAGTTCGAGAGCGGAGAACTCTTTCTTCACTGTGCAATCTGCCCCGGCCGAGGTCTTACGAACTCAGTCTTATAAATCACATAGGATTTCTCCTTATCTATCAAGGTTGATAGATTCCTTATAGGTGCATACCCTACTCTTACAGTGAACCTACTGCAGCCAATCTGCACTGCATGGACCCATATGGCTAGAGAACATGTATATGTGCAGTCAAACTACAATAACCTCACTGTGAGTAGCTAAAGTATCGCAGGTCAAAGGACCAGTCACACTACTGCAACATCAAGCAAGTCACTAACGAGTGGATAGACATCCAAGTGACTTCTTGTCTTGGTCACGCTCAGTACCCTTGTTCTTAACAAGTACCTGCACTATTACTTCAGTGTCGCCACACTGTGGACTCGAGTCTCGTCCATCCATAAGGAAAGCAATGTGTGCATTGATCGGATCGATCACCGTCCTTGTGATGATCCATTGATCAGGAGCATTCCGAAATTAATCAATGATGCATGGCTCAAATTCTTAACTCTTAAGAATACGCATCATCATCTTATTAATTCTTGGACGATTCATAGACACATAAATAATATGAATAAAAAGATGCCTTTTATTTATTCAATAATAAATAGTCAAGTACAAAATTATGTCCCTAGAATTAACAATGTGTCAGCCAGATTGGCTTCTAGGGCATACATCTAACAATGTCCCACTTGCACTAAAGCCAATCAGTCATATATCTTAGTCCCATCTTCTCAAGATGGGCTTCAGTCTTTTGTTGACTTAGCTGGTTAGTGAATGGGTCTGTCACGTTGTCCGTGGAGTCTACTCTCTGCACCTTGACATACTTCTTCTCAACATAGTCGCATATGAGGTGGAAGCGCCGCTCTATGTGCTTGGACTTCTGATGAGACTTTGGCTCCTTAGCAAGAGCTATGGCGCCATTATTATCGCAGTAGAGTGTTATGGCATCTGATGTCATCATGTCCAACTCTGCAATGAATTTTTTGAACCAGAAGCCTTCTTTAGCAGCTTCAGAGGCGGCGATGTATTCAGTTTCCATAGTAGAATCAGCAATGATCGATTGTTTAGAACTTTTCTAATTCACCGTACCACCATTGCACAAGAACACATATCCAGATGTTGACTTCCTATCATCGATATCAGTCATGAAGTCTGAATCTGTGTACCCTTCTACCTTTAACTCTGATGATCCTCCAAAGACCAAGAATAAATCTTTAGTTCTTCTCAAGTACTTAAGAATATTCTTCACAACTGTCCAGTGTTCTGTTGGGTTTTTCAGTGCCCTAGGGCGCAGCGGAAGATACGGGATTATAAAATTTTCATATAATGGGTTTTATAAGAAAATTTTATAATCCCGTATCTTCCGCTGCGCCCTAGGGCACTGAAAAACCCAACAGTGGTATCAGAGCCACCCTTAATCAGTTTAACCAAATGATAATACATGCTATTATCTTGATGCTATGAGATAGCTATGTTGTTTGTATGCATGATTAGTTTATGCCATGAGATAGTGTTATATTCATGTTGTAGCATAGTATAATTGCTAGTGCTAAATTATAGAATGTGCAATGAGACCAATATAGTAGTATGAAAACTTTGGGCTGACCCATTCTGGAACAATCGACTCAATTGGTGTCTAGGAAGGAAGCCACAGGTGGTTACTTAATTAGGACCTCACTCTCTGAGTGAGGGGTGCCTCCCACCTGCTTTCCTGGCCAATTATTTGATTGTCCTTTATGGTTGAGCTTAATGTTAGTAAGATACTACTATTTGAAAGCCCTCACTAAATTCATAATTAAGTCGTAGTGTTAATTGCTTTAAGCTGAGCCATTCTGAATCAATTGACTAAGTTGGTATCTAGAAAAGAGGCTACAGGTGGTTATTTAATTAGGACCTTACTAAGTAAGGAGAGCCTCCCATCTGCTTACCTGGCCAACTATTTGATTGACCTCCATGGAAAAGCTAATTGCTGATATAACACTATAAAGGTCCTTCCTTCATGCTTAGATATTATTATGTCAATATCTATGCTAGCTTGTTATGATTCCCACAAGGCTGGTATTAGGGATTGATATTGTAATATCTTGGTGCATATGATGCATATGGCATATTTTAATATGTTGCCTTGTTGTGATTCCCACAAGGACAGCATTATTCAAATATGACTGTATAAAAATGAAGGGTTTGACTTAACTAGACACAATAGCTTGTTGTGATTCCCACAAGACTATATGTGTGCTAGAGGACAGAATAAAGTTGGGAATTGCATGGGATGCAATTGGAAAGAGTTTCCTACCTTTGAACTTATAAGGGTTTGTTGTGATTCCCACAAGGTCTTTTATAAGGAATTTGGATCTCAACCCCGCTAAGAAAATTAGTATTTTCTCGTTCATCATACTTGAGGGTTATGATATTCGATAAAAATAGTGGAGGTAACAATTAGATAAAAGTCCTTGTCTGATTGAATACATGTCATCATGATTGGTCTGCTTATATTAGTGTTCTTTGTAATTATAGATTAATTCTGCAAAAATGGCATCTTCACTCTCACTTAGAGGTATCTTAGATACAAACAAATTGACTGGTCCCAACTATGTGGACTGGTTGAGGAATTTAAAGATTGTTCTCACACAAGAAAAACTTTCCTACATTCTTGAAACCCCTGACCTAGGGTCAGTAGGGGAAGATGCAACTGAGGAGGAATTGGCCACATATCATATGTGGAAAAATGACAGTTTGACTGTCAAATGTATCATGCTTGCTTCTATGAATAATGAATTGCAGAGGCAGCATGATAGCATGGATACTCACTCCATACTCCTTAACTTGAAGGAGTTATATGGTGAGCAGAGCAGAACTGCTAGATATGAGATATCTAAGCAGTTGTTCCGTGCTAGAATGATCGAGGGATCGTTTGTGCAAGACCACTGTTTAAAGGTTATAGACTTGATCACTCGATTGAGTCAACTTGGCTTTGCTATGGACAGTGAGCTCAGTCAGGATTTGATCCTGCAATCACTACCCGACTCATTCTCACAGTTTGTTGTGAATTATTACATGAACAAACTGAATTCCTCCCTGCCTGAGCTTCTAAATATGCTGAAAACAGCAGAGTCTCACATCAAGAAGGACAAGGGTCCGATCCTTCTTGTTGGTGAGAGCTCAAAGAAGAAAACGGGCAACAAGGGTTCAAAGAAAAAATTAAACCCTAAGAGTCGCATCAAAAAGAAGAAGGAAAAGAAAATCTCTGGACCCGGTACCTATTTCCACTGCGGCAAGATGGGGCATTGGAAAAGGAACTGCAAGAGCTTTCTTGCAAGTGTGAAGCCTGATGCAAGTGTTGCATCAAAAGGTATGTTTTTATTACATGCCAATATGACATTAAGTTCTTCTGATTCTAATTCATAGGTATTAGATACCGGTTGTAGTTCTCACATATGCAAATCTTTGCATGGACTGCAGAAAATTAGAAGTTTGAAGAAAGGTGACTTCGAGCTATATGGCGCTGGAGGAGAATCCATCCAGGCTGAAGCTGTTGGCACCTACATACTGGAGCTACCCTCCGGAAAGTTCTTGAAGCTAGAAGACTGTTATTTTATGCCAAAAATCATTAGAAATGTAATTTCAATTCCTTTGTTGCTTAAGAAAGGATTCGAAATAAATGGAAAGAGCAATGGTTGCTCTATTTCTTTATCTAATGAGTATTATTAATAATACCCTTCTCTGGCATTACCGATTAGGTCATATTAGTGAGACAAGGTTACATAAGTTGTATAAAGATAAATTCTTTGACCCTTATGATTTTGAATCATTAAGAACTTGTGAATCTTGTCTTATGGGTAAAATGACCAAGTCTCCATTCTCGGGACATGGAGAAAGGGCAAGTGAGTTGTTAGAACTTGTACACACTGATGTGTGCGGTCCTATGTCAACTCAAGCTAGAGATGGATACTCTTACTTCATCACATTTACTGATGACTTATCAAGGTTCGGTTTTGTGTATCTAATGAAACATAAATCCGAAGCCTTTGATAAATTTAAAGAGTATCAAAGTATGGTCGAAAAACAAACTGGAAAGTGTATTAAAATCCTTCGATCTGATCGAGGAGGAGAATACCTTTCTAGTGAATTTTTAGACTATCTTAAATTAAAGGGTATACTCTCTGAATGGACACCTCCATATACGCCACAATTAAATGGTGTAACTGAAAGAAGAAATCGTACCTTATTAGATATGGTACGGTCCATGATGTGCTTCACAAATCTTTCAATTTTCTTCTGGGGACATGCCCTAGAAACTGCTGCATTAGTATTAAATAGAGTACCATCTAAGTCTGTATCTAGCACTCCATATGAGATATGGAAAGGAAAGAAACCTAATCTTAAGTATCTTAAGATATGGGGTTGTCATGCTTATGTCAAAAGAAATTTTGGACATAAGCTAAGTGCTAGATCGGACAAATGTATATTTGTAGGTTATCCTAAAGACAGTTTAGGATATATCTTCTATAATCCTACCGAACAAAAGGTATTTGTTGCTAGGCATGCCACTTTCTTGGAAAAAGAGTTTTTCTTAGAAAAGGGCAAGGATAGAAGAATTGAACTTGATAAAGTTCAAGACCTACAAGGTGAGACACATAATAATCCTCAACCAGATGTACCCATAGAAGAGGTACAGCCACTACACACTACTCCTTTTCGAAGGTCAGAAAGAGTGCGAAATGCACCTGAGAGGTATGGATTTATCATTGAGAATGATGAAGCCCACATCATTGATAACGATGACCCTCTGACCTATTCGGAAGCTGTCAAGAGTAGGGACTCTGACAGATGGTTGGACGCCATGAAATCCGAAATAGATTCTATGTATACAAACCAAGTGTGGACTTTGGTTGATGCACCTGAGGGAGTGATTCCAATAGGGTGCAAATGGGTATACAAGAAGAAGATAGGAGCTGATGGCCAAGTAGAAACCTACAAGGCCAGGCTAGTGGCAAAAGGTTTCAGGCAAAAACAAGGCATTGATTATGATGAAACTTTTTCGCCAGTAGCTATGCTCAAATCTATTCGGATTATGCTTGCTATAGCTGCATACTATGATTATGAGATATGGCAGATGGATGTCAAAACTGCCTTCCTTAATGGTCACCTTGAGGAAGAGGTCTATATGACACAACCAGAGGGATTTGTCTCAAGAGGGAGAGCAAATCAAGTATGTAGGCCTAAAAAATCCATTTATGGATTAAAGCAGGCATATAGAAGTTGGAACATCCATTTTGACATGATAGTCAAAGAGTTTGGCTTCATTAAAAATATAGATAAACCTTGTGTGTACAAGAAGACTAGTGGGAGTGCTATTGTCTTCTTGATATTATATGTGGACGATATATTGGTCATTAGAAATGATGTTCCAATGATGCAATCGGTCAAGACTTGGCTATCAAAGAAATTTTCCATGAAAGACTTGGGTGAAGCATCCTATATACTTGGTATAAGGATCTATAGAGATAGATCTAAAAGGATGCTAGGTTTGTCCCAGTCTAGGTACATTGATAATGTGCTGAAGAGGTTCAGCATGGATGGAAGTAAGAAAGGTTTCTTACCCATAGGACATGGCATACAACTCTCTAGGAAGATGTCTCCTAAGACATCTGAAGAGAGGAATAGAATGAGTTTTATTCCCTATGCTTCGGCAGTAGGGTCGATCATGTATGCTATGTTATGTACCAGGCCTGATGTAGCTTATGCCTTAGGTATGGTAAGTAGATTTCAGGCAGATCCCGGAGAGGATCATTGGAAAATTGTGAAAAGCATTCTCAAATACTTGAGAAGGACTAGAGATGTTTTTCTGATTTATGGAGGATCAGAATTGAAACTAGAAGTCTATTCAGATTCTAGCTTTCAATCTGATCCAGATGATAGCAAGTCAATCTCTGAATATATCTTCACTTTGAATGGTGGAGCTGTGAGTTGGAAGAGTTCCAAACAGCAAACTGTAGCTGACTCAACTACTGAGGCAGAATACATAGCTGTTAGTGAAGCTGCTAAGGAAGCAGTCTGGATGAAGAAGTTTATCACAGAGCTGGGTGTAGTTCCTGAGATTGCCGGACCAGTCCCAGTTTATTGCGATAACACTGGAGCTGTTGCACAGGCTAAGGAACCAAGGTCTCATCATAGATCCAAGCACATTTTGAGATGCTTCCACCTTATTCGAGAGATAATCGAAAGACAAGACGTCAAGATTGAACGAGTAGACACAAAGAACAATATAGCAGACCCATTTACTAAAGCTCTACCACAGCAGCAATTCAATCGTCACCTCGATTGTATGGGGTTAAAATATAAGGGCGATTGGCTTTAGTGCAAGTGGGAGATTGAAAGAGTAGATGCCCTATAAGCCAATCATTTGATAGGTTTCTCTTTGTAATCCTCCAAATCATGTACTTTGACACTCGATATATATCAATAAAGACATTGTGTTTCATCATTTGCTGCTTATCTATTTTATTATTGGATGATGAACCCCATAAATTAGGACATTGGTTTTAGGATTATGATGAGATCATATCAGTGAGACCTAAAATCCTAAAATCCTAATTTAGAATATTCTCAGTCAAATTGGTATATTGAGTCGGGGATCAATATTACCGGAAAGACTGGCATATCTTATGTATGCTCAATGTAGAGAGTGATTGATCTCACAATCACTTGTGTGAGACACTAATACAAAGATGTGGGTGCTCATTAGAGGAATGAGTTCACTGAAATGACTAGCCATGAGAACATCTTATGGATTCTTACTTAATTATCAAAAGATGGTTCTCATAGTGGGAGTTGTGCAAGTGATCCTTAGACCTGAGATCACCATGGTACCTTGTACACTTGAAGCTATGTTTTGGTTTACCCTCATTCACGACATTGCGTTGTGTACGGGGTATTCTGGATATGGTGGATTTTGAACGAAGGTTGTGAGTAGGTCAACAAGGAATCAGTCACTTCTAGTAAGAGAAGGTAACATCCTACTTACTCTAATCTTATGATGATTCAAGAAGCCTTTGATCAAAGCAAAATGAATATTAGAAAGAGTTTCTAATGTTTCATTGTTTGAATTATCATATAAAAGATTGAGAGAGACATGAATAAGTGATTGAGTTTGATATTGATCCATACTCATGCACTTATTCAGGATGTAGTATGACTGAGGGATTGAATTGCACAGTAACTTGCCACTGAAGGGTATGTTTGGATTTGTCCAATACATTCCTCATCTTCCGGGTAGACATGATACGTTGCTAGACGTCAATCATGTCTTGTGGGTTGATCGGATCAAAGAGTTTGATTAGATCAAAGCATCAGAAAGGTTCTGATTGCTAAGTCAGGTTTAGTACTAAATTGAACCTAAATTGGATTAGAGGTATTCTAATCAGGTTAGGTCAACTTGCACCTGCACCTACTGCTGGCTAAGATAAGGAACCCAATGGGTCACACACAAGGGAATTGATCAAGGCTCTAATTGGATTAGATCATGTTTGCAAAATAAACATGCTAGCACGTGTTACAAACCCTAGCTCCTGATTCAAATTAAATTCGAATCTGATTCTTAGGTTAGGTTGATCTAATATGATTAGATCATGACCTAATATGGGTTAGCCAAGAGTTGGAACCCATTTGGCTTTGATTAGACCTGATTTGATTAGGTTTAATGTTTCCTTTAAGTTGGTTAAACCCAATTGGATTGGGTTTGATAGGGCCTTCACTTCTAGACCATTGGATCACTCCCTGGATGAAGGATCTGGTCCACTGGTTGGCGCCTTCATCTGGACCATTGGATGGATTTCTGGATGAAGGATCTGGACCATTGGTCAGCGCCTAAATCTGGACCACTGGATGGCTCTCTGGATGAAAGATCTGGACCGTTGCTCAGCGCCTGAATCTGGACCATCGGTGATGGCATCTTGCTTCTGGACCATTGGATGGCACCCTGGATGATGATGCCTTGATCTGGACCATTAGATGGTGCCTAGATCTGGACCATTGGTTTTGGTTCACTGCATTTGGGCCCTTGGATCATCAGGATTTAAGAGGGAGACATGAGAAAGAAGTTGATACACCCTTCTCCTTAGCACCCCATCATGATGGGATGCCTCTCTTGGCACATGCCTCATCATGATGAGGTGTGTGGATGGGATGCATCCCTTTATGATGCATCCCTCCATCTCTTATAAATAAGGAGGTGCCTTGGGGTTCTAAAGATCATCAAAGAAAAAGTCTCTCCTTCTCTCTCCCTTATCCCTTCTTTCTTATAAGCCTCTCTCTTTTGTCCTAACCCAAGACAAGAGGGTCTTCTTTAGGACAAAAAGGCTAGTGAATATTTTAGAGGTAGAAAGGAAGAAAGAAGTGAAGAAAAATTAGCCAATTAAATTCTTTGGAAGGATTGAACAACTAGAATCAAGTTTTGGTGGAGCTAGAGTCTTGAACCCATTTCTGTGTGGATCAACATCGGAGGGTGAACATTTGGGCACCTTAGGACATCTTCAGACATATTGGATATAGCGTGATAGGTATTCTTCTATACCAAGATTATATTTTCTACATTATTTGGTTATACTATTAAGGCGATCTTGGCTTATTAGGGTTTCATATAATGGGTTTTATAAGAAAATTTTATAATCCCGTATCTTCCGCTGCGCCCTAGGGCACTGGAAAACCCAACATGTTCTTCACCTGGATTCGACCGATATCTGCTTGTGACACTCACAGCAAGGGCTATATCAGGTCGTGTACATAGCATGGCATACATGAGGCTCCCTATTACCGATGCATAGGGTATCTTGCTCATGCGTTGAATCTGTTCAGATGTGTTGGGGCACATCTTCTTGGAGAGATGAATTCCATGCCTTAGGGGTAAAAGACCCCTTTTAGAGTTTTCCATGCTGAACCTTTTCAGCACTTCCTCTATGTACAGCTTCTGTGATAGGCCAAGCATCCTTTTAGATCTATCTCTATAGACCTTTATTCCCAAAATATAGGATGCTTCCCCAAGGTCTTTCATGGAGAACTCTTTTGACAACCAAACCTTGACCGAGGTTAGCATGGGAATATCATTCCCTATCAGGAGGATGTCGTCCACGTACAGTACGAAAAACACGATAGCACTCCCACTAACCTTTTTGTAAACACACGGTTCCTCTTCGTTTTTTATGATATCAAACATTTTGATTGCGTCATCGAAACGAGTGTTTCAACTCCGAGATGCTTGCTTTAGTCCACAGATGGACCTTTGAAGCTTGCAGACCTTGTGATCTCCATCACTGGAAGTGAAACCCAAAGGCTGTTCTATATAGATATCTTCATCAAGATATCCATTCAGGAAAGCAGTTTTCACATCCATCTGCCAGATTTCATAATCATGAAATGCTGCAATGGCAAGCAATGTTCGGATGGATTTTAGCATGGCTACAGGTGAAAAAGTCTCCTGATAGTCAATGCCTTCGCATTGACTATACCCTTTCGCCACTAGCCTTGCTTTATAGGTCTCTACCTTTCCATCCGAACCTATCTTCCTTTTGTAGATCCATTTGCATCCAATAGGTACAATACCTTCTGGTGGATCTACTAAGGTCCAGACTTGGTTGGAATGCATGGAGTCTAACTCTGACTTCATAGCTTCCAACCATTTCTCGGAATCGATATCAGATATCGCCTCGTCGTAGGTTTTGGGATCCTGTGTGTGATCCCTATCTCCCACTAGGAACATTTCCTCGGTATCCTCTTCTAGTATACCTAAGTATCTATCGGGAGGATGGGAGACCCTACTAGATCTGCGAGGTGGTTGAGGGACATCGTGTACTGGCTCTGTATGAATGGGTTCGATAGGATCCATGACTCCTTGCTTTTCAGAGACTTTCTCTTCAAGCTCAATTTTCCTCCCACTGCCTCTATCAAGGATAAACTGGTTTTCCAAGAAGATGGCGTGTCGGCTCACAAACACATTGTAATCCTCTGAGACGTAAAAATTGTATCCTAATGACTCTTTAGGATATCCTATAAAACGAGCACTTATGGTCCTAGCCTCTGGCTTGTCCGCCTGTAGTCTTTTGACGTGGGCCGGACATCCCCAAATCTTGAGATGACCAAGACTTGGTTTCTTACCATGCCATATCTCATACGGTGTGGTAGGAACGGATTTAGAGGGAACTCTATTCAGTAAATATACTGCGGTAAGTAAGGCATCTCCCCAAAGAAACATAGGTAAATCAGTGAAGCTCATCATGGACCGGACCATATCCAATAGAGTCTGATTTCTTCTCTCTAACACCCCGTTGAGTTGAGGTGTACCCGGAGGAGTCCATTGTGAGACTATGCTATTGTCCTTGAGATAGTCCCGGAATTCTCCACTAAGGTATTCTCCTCCTCGATCTGATCGAAGAGCTTTAAGAGATTTTCCAGTTTGTTTTTCTACTTCATTTCTGAACTCTTTGAACTTTTCAAAAGATTCAGATTTGTGTCTCATAAGATATACATACCCATACCGTGAATAATCATCGGTAAAGGTAATGAAGTACGAATAACGTCCCCTGGCTAGCACATCGAATGGGCCACACACATATGTGTGTACCAGGGTAAGTATTTCAGTGGTCCTCTCCCCATGTCCTACAAAGGGCAATCTAGTCATTTTTTTTTGAAGACAGGACTCGCAAATTGGATATGACTCGGAAGTCAATAAGCCGAGAAGCCCATCTTTATCCATTTTGTTCATTCTGTCCTCTCCAATATGGCCAAGCCTGAGGTGCCACAAATATTTTTGGTTTATCTCATCCCTGGATCTCTTAGATCCTTTAGCACTCACTTCTTGCTCAGACACATTTACAGATACATCCATATGCAAATGATAGAGAATGTCAATCATAAAACCATGTGCGACTATTTTATTTCTGAAATAAATAGAACAACAGTCTTTGTCAAATATAAAAATATGACTTTTCTGTGCTAGACATAAAACAGAAATTAAATTTCTGCTAGCAGCAGGTACATAATAGCAGTCTCTAAGTAATAAACTAAAACAAGACGATAGTCGCAGATGGTAGGTGCCCACAGCCACAGCAGTAACTTTTGTCCCGTTGCCAACCCGAAGGGTTACCGCACCTTCCGCCAGCCTTCTACTTTCCTTTAGACCCTGCATGGTAGTGCACAAATGAGCACTAGAACCAGAATCTATTACCCAACTAGAAGTAGAAGAAACCGTTAGATTAGTTTCAATTATGAGCAAGTCTATACCTTCTGAAGGTGTGTCACCTTTCTTGTTCTTCAGGCTCTCGAGGTATGAAGGATAGTTTCTCTTCCAGTGGCCGTCGACATTGCGGTGGAAACATTTTCCTTTGTCATTAGCCTTTTTCTTTTGAACTTTCTTCTTTGGCTTCTTGTCTTTCTTCTGCTTCTTAGCAGGCTTCTTTTTCTTCCAAGTAGACTTTCTCTTGGAACCAGAAGTCAACTCAGCAACAAGGACATTGCCCCTTGAACCTTTCAAGGCTCCCTCAGCAGTTACCAACATATTTATCAGTTCAGTCTTAGTGCATTCAATCTTATTCATTTGGTAGTTTACTATAAACTGTCCAAATGAATCAGGTAGGGATTGAAGGATCATATCTACTTGCAATTCCTTGTGCATGTTCATATCGAGCTTCTCAAGCTCCTCTAGGTCCTTGATCATAGTCAGACCGTGATCATGGAGAGACTGCCCCTCGCGCATCTTTGCTTTGAAGAGCCTATTGGACACTTCAAAACGAACTGTGCGACTCTGCTCACCATACAACTCTTGCAGGTGTGCTAGTATGTCCCTAGTAGTCTTCATATTCTCATGCTGGCATTGGAGTTCATTGGACATGGATGCCATCATATAGCACTTGACTCTAATGTCATCATCCATCCACTTTTGATGCATCTCACGCTGAACATCAGTAGCACGTGTTGGTAGTGTGGGGATATCTGAATCGAGTATGTAGCCTATTTTCTCACAGTTCAAAACAATTTTGAGGTTTCGAAGCCAGTCCTTGTAATTGGTTCCGGTCAGTCGGTTGGTCTCAAGAATACGAGTCAAAGGATTTGAAGCTGACATTATGATCTGTAGAGAGTAAAGATTCTAGTTAGACTTTTGTACTTGATCCTTAATCTGTTCTAAGGACTTTTAGAACAAATGTACCTCCCACTATTTTCTCAAATTCCTTACACTCCCCTGGTAAGAAAATGGAAATCCTACGCGACTAGGGTTTCTAGTAGGTACTGCGGTCTCACCAATCTACATGGCACCTCACCTAACAGTTATTGGTGACATATAGATGGATGAGTGTACAACTCTTGTACAATGCTTCTCAAGCATGTTGCAGTGCAACTTGGTCTCTAAGCCATGAAGACCTCACCTAACAGTTATTGGTCCCATTTCTTAGTTAAGTCAGACCCACCGTATAACCGTAGAAATAAAGTCGTCATTGGATCCTCATCTAACAGTTATTGGTACCCAACCCCACCTTTACCCTACAACATCTCATGTCTATAGAGAGGTCCAGCCCTCCGGTGCAACTTGCCCACTGTATCCAGCCGAGACAAATCAACATCAGAAAGACCTTAGCAGCTCTACTACAGTGGAAGACCTATTGACTTAATATTGGTTAATCAGGTCTTAGTGTTTGCAACTTGACCTCTTCATAAGAGGTAATCGAACAATTGACCAGGTAAGCAGGTGGGAGGCTTCCCTTACTCAGAGAGTAAGGTTCTAATTAAGTAACCACCTTTCATGCTTTCCTAGACACCAATTAGATCAATTAATCTATATGACTCGCTCATGTTGGTTCACTCTCGACTTGATTGAGGAGGTTTTAATTTAGGTCTCAATTGGGTTTGCTACATCACATGTAAACCTATCTACCCCGCTCTCATTCACATCACATGCAAACGGCACATCACAGGCAGTTATAATCGCAGCATCAAATAAAACCAAATTTTAAATAGGTGATAATCATGGATTCTAATTAGATCGTATTACAAGCACATGCACGTCAATCAATCAATTGGTCTTCAACTCTTGAATTGGTTCCAAGCCTCCTTGATTCGATCCTTGATCAACTCTTGATCCCATCGCCATCAACCGCTTAGATCGCCGTTCATCTCATGCCTTGTCTTCAACTTGATTGTTGACGTACATCACATCACAGAAATACAACCAGATGTAAAATAAAAATAATAATAAATTACATCCCCTTTTAGGAGGCATGCAGGCTTCTCAAAATATCAAATAAGATGCATGCAAGCATCTGAAAAATTACATGACATTGCAGATCAGTCATTACATTTGATACCAAAAGGGTTTGAATCCTATGATCATCACCACATGCAGCAATTATAATTTTCAGATCTGAAATCTAATTGATTATCTCATGACATAGGTTGCTGATCATGCTAATCATGATTATAAACTTTGTAATCCCATTAACAATGTAATTAGAATCATCTTTTTATCACATAAAAATCAGCATGCAAAAATTAGCACCCTAGAAAAAATCTGCATGCAGAAAATTTTCAGCATGCATAATCATTTAAATTTCAGATCTAATAAGCCTATTAATAATTAATCCTTACCTTAATCTACGATGCCTAGGCTCTGATACCACTGTTAGAGACCCGCCCATGCCGCAGAAAAATTTCAAAAATTTCAGATGCAGCGGAAGAGGCATGCGCGGGATAAACCGTTCATCGCATGAACGTTGTTAAAAACCGTTCGTAGATAGATAAGGATTAAAAACTTTTTAAAACATTAGAAGATCAGATCTTCACCTTGTGCGGATAGATGATCACCGCAAACTGATGATCGTAGTTTTGGATGAAGGTTCGCTTGAAGCCGTTTAAGTGCCCGGCCTCTACGGGTATCCACACGAAGCAGGAACCGATCCAAGCTCTCTATCTTCCCGGGGTGCTAGCTCCCTTGCAGAGATATGTTTTGATGGCTGATCTCCTCTCTTTCTTTCAACTCTTGAATGTGCTTGAGAGGAGGAAGAAGAAGAAGCAACCAAGGAAGAAGATCACCAAGCCTTGCAGCCCTTTTCTTTCCCTTGCGTTGGATGAAGCAAAGGAGGAGGGAGGAGGCCGCCAAGCTTCTTTCTTGTTTCACCTTGCTTGCAGCTGAAACCCAAGGAGAAGGAGGAGGGAGGGATTCACATGAATTAGGGCGCCTCCTCATTACCCCCTTTTAAAGCATCTAGGGCTCCTACAAATTAGGAGCCCTTGATGTTATGCCATGTGGGGCGCCTCCCTTTCTTCTTGCTGCACCAAAGGAATCAAGGAGGAGGGGCGTGATCCCCTCCTTCTTGTGATGCCCTAATCCTCCTCTAAGGAGGATTAGGTGTCCCTCTTATGGCTTAGTCCTAATCCAATTAGGTCTTAACCAAATCATGAATCAAATGAGTTCAATCTATGCTAGTCCTAATCCAATTAGAACTTGAATGAACCATGACTCAATTGAACTCTTCAATCCTAATCCAATTAGGAGTCATGTTGATTCATTAGATTAATAATTAATTAGGACTTAAGAAATTCTAATCTAATTAGGACTTGTTTAATTCTAGTCTTAATCCAATTAGGACTCTGATTTGAATTCCAAGTCCTAATCTGATTAGGACTCTGGAAATCCTACTCCAAGTAGGAATCCAAATTTAATTCAAAACTTCTAATCTAATTAGGATTGTAGGAATCCTACTCCAAGTAGGAATCGTAGTCCTACTCCAAATAGGATTCCCAATCCAAGTAGGAATCCCAGTCCAAGTAGGAATCCCAGTCCTAATCCAATTAGGGCTCTAGGAATCCTACTCCAAGTAGGACTCTTGTTTCAAGTCCAATTAATTAATTTCCTTTGTTCCTCCTTCAACTTATTATCAATCGAATTGATTACTTGTGATTCCTAATCATGATTCAACCATCGGATCGGTCAATGCCTCTAGTGTGTGTCACCCCATAGGTTCTACTCTGACTGGTAGTGAGATATATTGTGATCTCTATCACAATATCATTGAAAACTCCTTTCAATAGGTCGGAACGATTCCAACTCTACTCATTAAGGTTAATCGATCATCGAGATAATCCCTGTGAGTCCCACCATCCACCAGTGACACTTAGCAGCATGTAGTGGCTACCCAGCAGAATAGAATGATGAACCTCTAGGTGCAGTTATCATGTGATACAGTCCTTCTTCGTGGATCCCTACAAGACGGAGGTCATGGATAACTCGTCAAACCCTTCGTCTGTCATATGTCAAGATTTATTCGACTTAAGTTCGAGAGCGGAGAACTCTTTCTCCACTGTGCAATCTGCCCCGGCCGAGGTCTTACGAACTCAGTCTTATAAATCACATAGGATCTCTCCTTATCTATCAAGGTTGATAGATTCCTTATAGGTGCATACCCTACTCTTACAGTGAACCTACTGCAGCCAATCTACACTGCATGGACCCATATGGCTAGAGACCATGTATATGTGCAGTCAAACTACAATAACCTCACTGTGAGTAGCCGAAGCATCGCAGGTCAAAGGACCAGTCACACTACTGCAACATCAAGCAAGTCACTGACAAGTGGATAGACATCCAAGTAACTTCTTGTCTTGGTCACGCTCAGTACCCTTGTTCTTAACAAGCACCTGCACTATTACTTCAGTGTCGCCACACTGTGGACTCGAGTCTCGTCCATCCATAAGGAAAGCAATGTGCGCACTGATCGAATCGATCACTGTCCTTGTGATGATCCATTGATCAGGAGCATTCAGAAATTAATCAATGATGCATGGCTCAAATTCTTAACTCTTAAGAATATGCATCATCATCTTATTAATTTTTGGACGATTCATAGACACATAAACAATATGAATAAAAAGATGTCTTTTATTTATTCAATAATAAATAGTCAAGTACAAAATTATGTCCCTAGAATTAACAATGAGTCAGCCAGATTGGCTTCTAGGGCATATATCTAACAGTAGGGGACTTCTTCCTGTTGATCCTTAGTTCCTTGCCTAACTGAAACATGCATTAATAACACATTTATTCTTGTGTCAAGGGCCTATTATCTATGTATCAATCATAATATAGAAAGTTTTAGTTAACTCAACTCCCCCCTTTCCTAAATCTTTTTTTTTTTATTTTATTTTTTTTATTAATTAACTCACCATTTATGTGTATTAGGGACTCCCTTGTATGAGTACAAGGTCTCCCTTGGCCTAATTTAGGCTTAATACCCTATTATGGCCTGAAATTTCTTATTTTCCCCTCCTGGATAAACAGTAATCCGTACCGACAGCCGATCACTTCATCCCGGATTTGATCCACTTTTCAAACTCCAAATTTTATGAAATTTTTGCCTAACATTTTACACTCATGGAGGATTACAAGGAGGTAACATGCATCACTATCGAAGGCCGATTGACCTCCAAAATAATTCGCCGAAGTTGAGACTTCGATATAGTTTTTCCGCAGTGCCCGAAAAACTTGTCGAAATCCAATTCTTCCTCTTTTAACCACCTCTACAACCCTTATCCGACCCCTCTAGACTACATCCACCCTTTGTATAGCCTAATTTCATCAAAAGACTAGGTAGGGATGGGTATTTACCTTTTTCTCTTCAAAAAATCGAGGTCTTTGCGTAGAGGGAAAGGAGATCTACGCTTTTCTCTTTAGTTGGCAGCGCAACCGGGGCTCCCTTTTCTTCTTCTTTCTTCTTTTTCTTCTTCTCTCTTTTTCCTTCTCTCTGTGTTTCCACTGCCTGAGACTTCCCCCCTCTTCCTTCTCTGTTTCATTCCACCGACAGCACCCAACCCATGAATTAAGTCACATCAAACACTATTCACCCTTTGTTTAATATTATTAAATTCTCATTTTGCCCCTACCACCTCAACGCATCTACAACTATACCATTATCTTTTGATTCCTTCCAATTTTATCCTTACCACTTCAACGCATCTACAACTATGCCATTATCTTTTGATTCCTTCCAATTTTATCCCTTATATCAACTTTAAAGGACTGTTCTATCCCTTTTTATATATAAAAAAAATTTGGGGTTATTACATATACCCTTCTTCTTTTTTTTCATATATATCCATGTCATCTAATACCGTTAAGAAGTTAGTGGTTTAAAATTGAAATGACGAAAATACCATTAGTCGATAAACATACAAAAAAAATATATTTATAAAGGTATACATGCAAATAGCAATTTTAAAATATATTCATGCAATTTTATATATTTAGGAGGGTATACACGCAAGTAAATCCTTAGATTTTTGCATAAATATCCCTCTCAATATTGAAATTTGCATAAATACCATCCAAATTGATATTTATATCCATACCCTCTGTATGAATACCTTTGACATAGCGATTCAGTTAACATAATTAGCAAAAATCATATTTATTTAAATTAAAAATTAATTAAAATTATGAAACTATTGTTTTTATTTTTGAATCGGATTATATATTAATAAGTCTCACCGAAAACTAATATCTCTATCTTTTTTGAGAAATTTTCTAATTCCTCTCGACTCTCTCTTTGACTTCTCCATCTAGAATCAAAACCATTCTCTCGACTCTCTTCTTCACCATAAACAACCCTTCATTGTATCTTTTTTTTACATAAAGATTGTTGGGTACTACTTTTAGTTTTATGAATTATTTTAAAACAAGTGATTTGAGAGATTTGCAACATTTATTCTTTAGTGTATGAAATTTACAATGTTTATCATTTAGAGTTAGAAAATTTTTCATGTATAGGCTGGTGGCTGATTTAAAATTATTATGACAAGATGGGCCCTATACCCTAGATCTTTTCTTCTTCTAGAAAATTGAACCTCCAAAGAAAAGTGGCTTAAAGTACACAACGTAAGGAGTTCATCCCATGGTTGCGAAGATTGTTAATGAGGAGTTCATCCCTTACTCCATGATATTTGGTTGATGGTGAGGGAGGCTGTCACATTTCAAGCTGTACATGTATATCGAGAGGTTAACGGGATAGCGGACTGGGTGGTGCATTTGTAGCGCGCCACTCAGGAGGCGCCTATGGGTTGGAGAGGATGAGATGCCTAGTGTATTTCGAGACCTTTTGTTTGCCAATTCTACTGGGTGTATCGGTACCTACATTGTATGATATGCCTATTTCAGCAAAAAAGGGGGGGGCATTTGGTAACCCCAACAGGATCACCACGGTGATCTAAGATCTCTGGTGATCCGAATGCTAGAGTAATTTGATCCTCAGTGATCTAAGATCAATGTGTTTGGTAGGCCATGGTCCAGTGATTAAAAATTTTCGGGTATCAATGAGTAACCTGTTTGGTATGGTACGGAGATCTAAGATCACCGACCACAAAATCCATAAATACCCCTGATATATCTTGGATGGATTTTTTATGTATTTTTAATTCTCATGAAGAAAAAATATAAGTCAATATGCTAATTTCTATAATAGCTTCATAATTTTGTCACTTATTCTACTTTTAGTAGCCCTTATCATATATTTATTAATCATATAAAATATATTATATTCAAATATTAATATATTTATCAATATATTAATTATTAATATATTCTATAAAAATATATATATTACTCCTATAAATTATTAATCTTATAAAAATATGTTATTTTTCATTATAGAATTAATATTTTTATTTATACTTATAATAGATTTTTTAATACTAATAATTATTTTGATTAGGAAAATAAGGCAAATAGGAGTAATATATTAAATATTTTAATTATATAAATATAAAATATAATAATATATTTCTACTATAATTTAAAATTATCCTTCAATAATAATAGGATAATAATATGATTAGTAATAGATTATAATATAATATATATATATATCATTAATATAATATATAATATCAACATAACATTATATATATAATATTGACATAATATATTGATGGTATATTGATTTATCAATTTTTCTGCTAAATTGAGGGGTATTTTTGTCTTTAACGTTCAACCTAGGATCACTGCCTTGGGGTGATCTTGGATTTTCAACCTCAAGGATGGGTATCCCATCATCGAGTTGGGCGGTGATTTGAGGAGTGGAGGTGATTTAGGATAACTGTTATGTAGAATCACCGTGGTGCAACCAAACGCGGTGATCTCCTCATCTCCACCCACATCACTCTTGATCCTAGGATGATCACCCATACCAAAAGCCCCCTAGGAGGCGTTTGGTAACCCCAACAGGATCACCATGGTGATCTAAGATCCTCCGTGATCTGAATACTGGGATGATTTGATCTCCAGTGATCTAAGATCAATGTATTTGGTAGGTCATGGTCGAGTGATTAACAATTTTTGGATATCCATGAGTAACTTGTTTGGTATGGTACAGGGATCCAAAATCACTGACCACATAATACCACAAATACTCCTGATATATCTTAGATGGATTTTTTATGTGTTTTTAATTCTCATGAATTAAAAATGTAAGTCAATATGCTAATTTCTATAATAGTTCCATAAGTTTGTCACATATTCTACTTTTAGTATCCCTTATCATATATTTATTAATCATATAAAATATATTATAATAAAATATTAATATATTTATCAATATATTAATTATTAATATATTCTATAAAAATATATTTATTACTATATAAATTATTAATCTTATAAAAATATGTAATTTTTCATTATAGAATTAATATTTTTATTTATACTTATAATAGATTTTTTAATACTAATAATTATTTTGATTGGAAAAATAAGGTAAATAGGAGTAATATAGTAATATGTTAAATATTTTCATTATATAAATATAAAATATAATAATATATTTCTACTATAATTTAAAATTATCCTTCAATAATAATAGGATAATAATATGATTAGTAATATATTATAATATAATATATATCATTAATATAATATATAATATCAACATAATTATATATATAACATTGACATAATATATTGATGGTATATTGATATATCAATTTTTCTGCTAACTTGAAGGGTATTCTTGTCTTTAACTTTCAACCCAGGATCACTGCTATGGAGTGATCTTGGATCCCGACCTCAAGGACGGGTATCCCATCACCGAGTTGAGGGGTGATTTGAGAAGTGGAGGTAATTTAAGATCACCGCTACGTAGGATCACTGTGGTGCAACCAAACACGGTGATCTCATCACCTCCACCTACATCATCCTTGATCCTAGGACAATCACCCCATACCAAACGCCCCCCCTAAAGAGTTTGAAGTTCTTTAATGATTTTGCTTGGGGATGATTGATGTTATTTTTCTATCCATAAGCATAGCAATAGCAAGAAAGTTCAATCATCGCAATCTATCGTGTGCCTTTAAGAGATTCTAATCATTTTCTATATTCTAATACATGCCCTCATATATGCATTAGTAATAACAAATATTACGAGCTAGTTTTTGATAAAATAAGATATAGTGGTTGTTATTAATAAAGAAGAATAAAGTAGAATAATTCTATGATTAGTGAAAAAACTTCTATAATTATTTTTGTTATCTAATTATTGAATCAATCTTTTTCTTAAGCAATATTTTTACGAAAAATATTGAGTATGCACTAGACAAATTCGAGTGTTAAAATAAGTTAAAATAGAAAAAAATTAAATTAATTTTTTTGCATGTAAACCCTCCTGAATATGTAAAATTACATGAATATCCTTATAAAGTGTTATTTGTAAATCTACCCTTATCAAATATTTCTTTTTGCATATCTACCAATTATAGGTATTTGAGTTATTTTAAATTTTAAACCACTAATTTCTTAACCACATTAGATGGTATGGGCATATATGCAAGAAAAAAAGAAAAATGAAGAGTATACACATAAAATAAATATATATAAGGGTATACATGCAAATATCAATTTTGAAGGAAATGTATTCATGCAAAGTTTTATATTTAGGAGGATATGTACGCAAAAAATTCTAAAATAATAAGGTTCCAAATAAGTCACGTTGATCCATGACCCAACCTAACCCGACCTGCTTAGATCCGATCCAACCTGATTTAAAGGATCTGTGGGGTCGGGTCAGGTTCTAAAATTAGACCTATGTCATTTTTTCAGTCAGGTCTGGATTTACTAAATTCTAATTTGACCCGACTTGATCCGACCCATAAATACTGAAATTAGAGTCCCCTTTCTCTATGCAGAACAAATTTCCCTTTAACTGTTCCTTCGTATTTATATTTGTTACAGCTAATTGCATGCAGCTTGAAGGCTTCCTAAAGCACAAGTTCTCTCACTTTATCGAAAAATGAAGGGGCCTCCAGATTGGCTGAGATGGTGCATTGGTCATGGTCCAAACAAGCCCAACTTAGAGTGGTGGGCTTTCCAACTTGGTGCTAAAGCAAAATATGGTTGTTTCTGCTTTCCATGGCTTGTCCTTTGCCACGACTAAACCTCATCTTGGAGGGGTACGCTTCTATAATAGAAAATACTTGGCGGAGGGCATGCAAAAAACTATACAGTACTTGTATTTGTCCATTAAAAATTTATTGTCTCAATGAAAACTTAGGCTTGTATATTATGCATATCAATCATTAAGAAAAGTAACATGCATGTTTGTGCGAACAATCATCATAGACAATTACCCCACACTCATTTTATTTAAAAAATGCACCTTATTTTGTCCCTAATTTGTAGATTTCCTGTTCTATTATGTCATCAATAATCCCCTCCCAAATGAATACTAAAAATTAAAGGAGATTCGTTAATTATACATGAATTTTTATAATGCATTGTGCATGAATACTGTAATCTACTTCATATAAATTTTGTAAAGTTGAATGAGGTCCGAACCCAACTCCAACCGGACCCGTTTTTTTGGGTTGGAATCGGGTTATACATGGATCAGACATAACCCGAATGACCTGTTGGGTCAAAAATTGTAGCTATAGGCTCGACCCGACCTGATCTTTTATTGGGTTGGATCTGGATCCAAAATTAGAACCTGAACAAGGAACCGGATTGGATCAGCGTCACTCATGACCTGATCCGATCCGACCTATTTGCACTCCTAAAAATATACAAATTAATAGTCTTTTTTTCCTTAATAACTAGAAGAGAATCTCCATCATTGATAATCAAACAGCTAATTAAGTTTGCAAATGGGTCGGGTTGACCTGTGACCCGACCCGACCCGATCCAACCCGGCCCGTTTTAGAGGACCCATAGGTCTGGGTCGGGCTCTAAAATTGGACTCGTTTTGTTTTTTAGGTCGGATTTGGGTCAACCCAATCTCGACCCAATCCAGACCCGACCCGAATCTAACCCATTTTTGGATTGTTTACCTAACGACCCGATCCGACCCGAACTCGGACCCGAACCCAGACTCGAACAGAGGTAAGAGCACATGGGGGGTGAAGGGAATCAGTCTCATCCAATTACAGTCACTCTTGGCGAGCGAGTGAGAGCTGGTCCGGTTGGATTGATTCAAAGTAGAGAGCCTGATATTTGATTGATAAGGAGAAGTGCTGGTCTAAGTCTGGGTGCGAAAGGCGAGTAGGTAAAGATGGATATCCTGTTATTGTCCATGTCAAGTGAGGGGCTATGTGGTCCAGACCAGTTACCGGCCCACCGAGCTTTTGGGCGAGGTTAATGAGGGTGGTGAGGAGGGGAAGGTCGGGGGAGACGCCGTCGGCGTCGAGGAAGAGGAGGAAGAGGGCGGTGTTGATGTGGCCAGCCTGGCCGAGGGCAGAGATGAGGGTGGAGTAGGTGATGACGTCGGGGGAGAGGCAGAGGGAGAGACGCATCTCGTGGAGGAGGCCAAGGGCGAGGGTGAATTGGCGGGCGTGGAGCGCGTTGCAGAGGACGACGTTGAAGACGAAGATGGAAGCTGGGTAGGAGGCGACATCGAGCATCTAGTCGAGGAGGGTGAGGGAGCGATGCTAGTCGGGCTTGCAGGAGAGGAGGGAGACTATGAAGCGAGGGGAGAGCCGGTGGAGGTGCCGAGATAAGGAGACATCACGGTGTGGAGCTCTTCTGGGGTGGTGGTCTGGCTTAGAGCCAAGAGCAGCACATCCATGTCGACGCTCCGGTCCATATAATGCTGGTTAGGGATGGCAAAATAGGACTCGACCCACCAACCTAACCCGTGTTCGACCTACCATAAATATATTTGTGTTTGGCTTAAATAGGTTCGGGTCGTAAATAGGTTGACCCGTTTAACCTGTTTATTAATTAGGTCGGATACAAGTTTTAGATGTCTGACCTGTTTAACCCGTATAACCTATTTAATATATGGGCCACATTGGGCCTTATTCTATCCCAAATAAAATAGATGGAGGCTAACAATTCCAAGATCCAATGGCTGGGAGCGGGAGATGAGATCCAATGGCTCTTTCCCTCTTTCCCTCCTCCATCTCTCCCTCTCTTCCCCCGGCTGCCGAGCCGCCGTCTCTCCCTCTCTTCCCTCGGCTGCCGAGCCGCCGAAGGTCTCCCTTCGGCTGTCGCCCCTCCTGCCGTCCCCTCAGATATGAGCTTTTCATGGGATTTGATGATGCCGAGGAGAAGCGGAAGATTCGGGGACGACAGGCCTTTGATGATGCTGAGGAGGTCGGTGAGGAGGGACTCGACGACGACGATGGCATTGCCGGCGTCGAGGTCGGAGGAGGGGGCCAAGGGTCGAAGGATTTCATCGAGATCCGAGGGGTCGTCGGAGGAGCAAAGGAGGGAGTGGTGGCCATGGAGAGAGACGTGCTGGTCGATGGCCCAGGGCTTGCCGCGGTTGGGGTCGTGGGACCTTCCGACTTCCGAGGCGGGGCTTCCGGAAGGTGGGCGGCGGCCGCCGGCGGCGGATGGAGGGAGAGGCGAATGAAGTGGGAAAGGCGGCGTCTTGGAGGAGACGGGTGAGATTTTACCAAAAAAAAAAAAAAGGAGACGGGTGAGGGCCCAGGTGAGAGGAGAACAGGGAGGGGAGGGGAGGACGGGGAGGGGAGAACTGGGAGGGCCTGGTGAGGGGAGACGGGTGAGGGCCCTGGTGAGCGGAGAATGGGAGGGGAGGGGGTCGGGTGGGCACTGGGCAGCATGGACTGTTTAAATGGATCGGGTGGGCAATTTAAACGGGTCGGGTGGGCTGTTTAAACGGTTTAAACAGGTTACCTATTTATTAAACAGGTTAAATGGGTCGGATCGGGTTACCTATTTAATAAACAGATCGGGTTCAAGTTGTAATTTCTGACCTGTTTAATAAACATGTCAGATTCAAGTTTATAATTTTTTGACCCGACCTGCATCCCAACCCAACCTGTTTATGCCCGACCCGACCCGAATGCTACCCCTAATGCTGGTTCCATGGAGTTCTCCTCTATATGTCTCTGTCACCACCACAACCACCACTTGTAGAGGAGAGAACAGGAGGAGGGGAAGCAAGATGGGTGGAAGCGGCGACGATGGAGTTCTAGGTAAGGGTTGGTTTAACCGGTTGTGACGAAGGATGAGCAAAAATTCTCTGTTATAACTTGAAACCGAATCCGAACCCGGCCCAAAAAATTTAGGTCCGAACCTGAATTTTTTGGGTCGGGTCCGGATTATACATGGACCCAACCCAACCCAAATAACCTATTGGGTCAAAAATTGTAGCCGTGGTTTGATCCGACCCGACTTGATCTTTAATCGGATCGGATCTGAGTTCAAAATTAAGATCCAAACAAAAAATTGGGTCAGATCAGGATCACTCAAGATCCGATGTGATCCGACTTATTTGCACCCCAGCAGCTAATATTGAAAATCCTTTCCTCAAGGGTAGAGTGAGCCATTAGATTTTGATCCAATGCATGCTCAATTACTTCCTAAGTACCATGTTCGAGGAACCAATTGACGTCGTGTCAGAACTTCACCAATCCAGCCGATTATAATCTCCCTTTTTTATTTAAGGAGAATATTTGACTCTGTTTATTTTGAAACGCAACGCACCATACCATCATGACCCGTCACCCTCTCCTCCCATACACCAGAGATCACTCTTTCCTTCTCCATCTCTTTCCTTTCTATATATATGGTTTTGGGCTCTTTTATGGTAGCTTTCTTAATTGAGACGAGCGAAATTGGAGGAAGAGCAGGAAAAAGTAACCGGAGATAGAGATTCCGTTCCTTCTTTCCTACAAGAAAAAAGGAATAGAGGCCTGGGGGCGAGTATATATGAGGCGCTCCTCTGTTGTTCTTCCGATGCCGGCTCCCAGATCTTACTGAAGAGATTGCACGCGAGCGAGCGAGAGAGAGAGAGCGAGGATCCCCTCTCGAACTCTCGATTCCGAAGCGTCTCAGATCGGTCGGTAAGCGTTCCTTGTTCGATTTTTTTCTTTTGTTTCTTCTTTTTTTTTTTGATTCCCATACTCTATTCCTGATGGCTGAAGCTGTCTGAATTCTATCTTTCTGTCGATTTGATCGGTGTCGTGAGGTGCTGGATTTGGCTATGGTCGATCCGAAGAGGATCCGAAGCTCCTCGATCGAATTCGATGGGATCCTTGTTTACTCTTTGGATTTTTCACTGGATGTTATGCGATTTGTGTTGGGTTCTGTTGCTCTTCTCTTCTCTCTTTTTGTTTATTAGATCTGATGTCGATCGTGTGATGCTTCTTTTCTTATCTATCTATTTCATCGGATGTTAAAAAAAATGGATTTTGATATGTGTGCATCGGTTTTCCTTTGAATTGTGTATTCTAGATTGGATCTGATACATGTGGTAGCTGTTATTGTTGAATTAGATGAATAACATTGGTTTTGTGCTGGAATTGGAGCTTGGATTCTTGTCATGGTGATGATTTCTATGGGCGGATTGCAGAGTAAAGGATGGAGTTGGATCATGGAAAACTTTTCATCGGAGGGATTTCGTGGGACACCAACGAAGACCGCCTCCGGGAGTACTTCAAGGGTTTCGGGGAGGTAGTGGAGGCCGTTATCATGAAGGACCGGACCACTGGCCGTGCGCGTGGTTTCGGGTTCGTCGTCTTTGCGGACCCTGCCGTTGCGGAGAGAGTTGTCACGGAGAAACACTTGATTGATGGCCGGATGGTAGCCACTTAGCTCTGCCTTTCAGCTGTTTTCAATTATATGCAGATGCATTCGGATTAACATGTTATCCCTAATTCAGCATTGCCATTGTTATAGGATTGCTCTGATCCTTTGTTTGCTCAATATAATTTTGAGTGTTTGGTTAATGAATTTTGCAGGTGGAGGCGAAAAAAGCTGTTCCAAGGGATGACCAACAGATCCTTCACCGAAACAGCAGTAGTTCCCATGGTTCTCCGGTTCCTGGTCGCACCAAAAAAATTTTTGTTGGAGGCTTGGCATCCACTGTAACCGAAGCTGACTTCAAGAAGTACTTTGAGCAGTTTGGGACTATCACTGATGTTGTTGTGATGTATGATCACAACACACGAAGGCCGAGGGGCTTTGGATTCATCACTTTTGGTTCAGAGGATGCTGCGGATAAGGTGCTGCTTAAAACCTTTCATGAGCTTAATGGTAAGATGGTTGAGGTCAAGAAGGCTGTTCCCAAAGAACTGTCCCCAGGGCCAAGCATGCGCTCACCTGTTGGGGGATATAACTATGGTTTGAGCAGGGTCAGTAGCCTTCTCAATGCGTACACGCAGGCTTACAATCCAAGCCCCATAGGAGGCAATGGAATGAGGATGGATGGTAGATTTGGAGCAGTAGCTGGTGGGCGTAATGGGTTCTCTTCATTTGGTGCTGGCTATGGAATTGGATTGAACTTTGAGCCAGGGATGAGCCCTAACTTTGGTGGAAGCTCAAATTTCAATAATAACATCAATTATGGACGTGCATTGAGCCCTTATTATAGTGGGAATATGAGTAGATATAGTAACCCTATTGGGTACAGTGGGGGTAATGTTGGTACTAGGTCAGTTTTCAGTTCAGCGACTCGTAACTCATGGGGTTGCGGTGGCCTTAATTATACTACCAACTCTGCAAGTTCTAATGCCTTAATGGCATCTGGAAGTGGGAGCCTTGGTGGATTTGGTAATAGCAGTGTGATTTGGGGTGGTTCCTCTTCACCTATTTTGGCTCATAGTATGGGCAGTGGTTCGGGCTATGCTAGAATGAGTCTGGATCTGGATTATGGAGCTGGGGAGAGTAGCTTTGATACCAGCACTTATGGAAGAATCCCTGGGACTGGTCCTGTTAATTCCTCCTTTACTGCATCAAGCAATGTGTATGAAGGAAACTATGCAGATTCATCTGGTAATAGTTCAATATATGGAGACACAACTTGGAGGACTGTATCCTCAGAACTTGATGGGTCCGGTCCATTCAGTTATGGGCTTGGCAATGCAGCTTCGGATGTCACTGCCAAGGGTTCAGCAGCTTATATGGGTGGTCATAGTGTTACCAATAGACAAACAAATAGAGGTGAGAGGCTCCTTCAGCTTCATTTTATTTCCCTCTGAGATATGAATTTTCTGTATTTTATAAGCTAATCTTAGATAATTTAGATTATCTGGTAATATTGGTGGTTTTGTTGTTACCAACTGATATACACATATAGGTAAGAGACTTCATCACCTTATCTAACTGCATGCAAGTTCTGTATATAGGAAGATGGAAGTATAGAAAAAAACTTGGAACTCATGGAAAACATGGAACTCTATACGAGTTTTTCTTCTATATGTCTTCAGTCGAAGGAGTCTTGTATGTCAAAACATTTGAATATTTGCACCATATGTTTGTGCAAGTCTTGCAGCATGACTGGATGTTTGCATGTGGAGATAATGCTTCTTTGATTTCACTCCCATCTTTTGTGAATTACATCCTTCTTAAGGACTGCATAATACTTTAGCAAGAAAAACAAAGGAAGTACATCATTGAAAAAAATATAAATGTACTTAGTAGGTTGATTGTATCACGACCAATCATTAAGTTTCCATGACTTTCAAAAATGCCATGCACATTTTGTGTGGTGAGTCTTGGTGAAAGTTGGGATATATTAGAAAGCCTTTTCCTATCTACTTGGTACCAGCGGTATCTCGTCATCTTCATTGATTCGCATCTGTACTTGTGCTCTCCATAATAATTTTCCTCATCCATGTTATTTGGTCCCTCCACTTCATTTGAGTCTCAAACATGGATTCGACATCCACACCACATTGGCTGTGCCTTGGCCTATGTCATAATTATCAGCAACCGTTTTATGCTTGCAAGGGTTTTCTTCTTTCTACCTTGTTATTGGAAACTCATCGATGTTTGAAACTCTTGAAGTTGAACGCATACCTTTTTCCAGAGCCCATATGGGGCATTCCGGATGGCATCTCGCTGGACTTGTGAATGGGCTGTCAAATGATTTATGATGCTAAACTGACTACTCAAAACAAATGATTCAAATTAAGAAATCAATCACGTCTAAATTAAATTGTTAATTAATGCCTTCTTTCCAAGAAACACTTAATCTCATGGTTTAAAAATTGTAAATATTATTGACCCCTAGGTGTGTTCTAATAGTCTGCTGATATGAGGAACTGGTTAGAGATTGTTTAACTCGAAAATAAATATAGAAGGTTGAATTCTAAACAGTTGTCAAATGTTTCCTTTTACCGAGTCAAGAAAACAGTGTTTTGTTTCTATATAGATCCATAATACTTATGACGATGATCTAATTTCACAATGCTTAGAAATCAAGGATTGGTAAAACAGTACTTCTGGCATGTCCATCAGTCTAATTGATGAACTGCATCGCAATGTAGCTAATAGCTTTTAAAATACTTATAAATGGATGCTCATAATACTAACCTTATGAAATAGTGGTTAAAGTGTCAGATGGATTTTAGCCAATCTTGTCCTGTCAAACATATCGGACATGTAGGGAGGACAAATTTTTATTTATAGTAAGGTTTCATTGCTGCATTAATTCTAACAATATGGTTGTTTATTTTGAGGGATGCCTTAAATTTTTCATGCATGCTTTCCATGTTCTTTATGTTTTTATTACATGTTCTTTGTCATTGCATCAATAATTAGCAATGATGACAGCTGATCTGATTTTCTGTTGGTTTTTTGTTATCATTTGCTCAGGAATTGCTACATAGGAAGAGATTATTCTTTCAATACGAGAGTTATAATAGGTGAAGAATCCAGTGGATCAGGCGCTTGACTGTGAATTTCAGACATTCTATAAAATATATGGGTTAGTTAATTATTAGAGCTAACCAGAGAGTTGGTTTCAAAAATTTAAATTCTGGAGAATTCAAATATATAGGATTTTGTGTAAGGTTTGAGATTTGAGTTTCTTTTCTACATTGAGTTTAGGTTTGAGTTCCGTTTCTACATTGAGTTAAGGTTTGAGTTTTGTTTCTACATTGAGTTTAGGTTTGGTTTTTTGGGGTTTGATTGAGATGTAAAATCAGATTGCGGGATATATTCGGAAGTGTTTTGATTTATGCTGGCGCCATACGGACTAATACTATTTTTTTCAAACAAAAAACTTCTGTAATATCTGGCAGTGTGATAGCTATTGTCAAGTATGTGCTATTTTTTATATTTTTGTACTGCAGATGTACCAGAAAGCTGGTTGATTTACTAAGAATAAGGCTACCAAATATTCTGAT
Source organism: Phoenix dactylifera (assembly GCF_051530095.1). Taxonomy (NCBI): domain Eukaryota; kingdom Viridiplantae; phylum Streptophyta; class Magnoliopsida; order Arecales; family Arecaceae; genus Phoenix; species Phoenix dactylifera. The sequence continues at coordinate 9,570,743 of NC_143204.1, read as the reverse complement.
TAATTTCTATTCAAATTTGCTTTCAGTAAACATTATTTTTTTTTTCCTATTGCATTTATTTGTTTGTTCCTTTTTTTTTTTTTTTTTTTTGGGTCGGCTGCTTTACAAAGCCCTAGAGTAAATACATCCACTCGCATTGCTTAATATGACATCCCGAAAGCAAGCGGATAAGATTGAGGGGGAGTCCCAAATCACTGAGTTGCCATCCAGTCAGTTGTACAATTTGCTTCCCCAAAAATTTGCTCAACCCATGAACAGATATTTGTTATGAATCTCCGCATATCTGGCATCAAAGGATGGATAATTCTCTGTAAAGATTCAGGAGATCATTGTTTTGAAGTCCCCTTCATAAAGATAATTAACTATTTGGTTCAAGAATTTTTCTTAATGAATAAGTACCTTGATTTTTCTAGCTGTACACTATTTTTAGTTTCTTTCTGGAGATGGCTTTTTGTTTCTCAAGATGTTCTGGTCTGGCTTCAGTGCGCCTTTGGGTAGGCATCTCCTCTTTCTCTCTTCTTTTTTTCTCTTTATAGGTAGTCAAAGCATCCCGTGCAGAGTCCTGATATATATTCCACAAAGGGTGGTGTCTTGATGCCCTTTGTCTCCCATCCTCAACTCGGGGCTAGATTCTGTAGGATTTCCTTGGCCAAGTTAAGGTTATTTTTACTTTGCCAAATCTGGCATGGGTTTGTCCTATATCACTACCTCGTATCCTCTCACAGAAGCATTGCCTTCACTCAAGATTGATGTATGGTGCTTTTCATAACTTCTATACTGATCAAGCACATGTATAACCAGTGTATTTAGGTGTAAGGTAGGGATTCATTTTATTCTACGGCTTGTCAGTTCTCTTGATAATTTGGCAGACTGAGGTTGTCTGGGCATGCATGTAAACAATAAGATTGCCAACACTAATAACATTAAAAATATTATTGGATTATATTAATGTTATGTAATATTATGACAACAATTATCTAAATAATAATTATAATATTGTATTAAATATTATATATTATATTCTATGTAATTTGTAATTGTATGAACTACATAATTATAGTATGTAATATATTATATTATTTAATAATTTTAATATTATTAATATTAAAATTAGAATTAATATTCTATCATAATATTATTTAAATCATAGTACTTATATTATTATAATATACTAGTATCTAATATTATTTACAGTCAATAACAAAATTAATGTTGTTATTATGATTAAGACATAATTCAAATAGAAGTGAGATGGTAAATAATCTATTAATATAATATGTATTATAATAAAAACAAAACTTATTTAGTAATATAATAATTATAAAAAGACAACTGAATAATATATAGTCTATGAAATACCAATATTATATAGTATATTTAATATTATATTATCTAATAAATAATAAATTACTGCAGTAAATTTTCAGTAAATAATTAATATTAAGATAGTATTAAAACTTTTTTATTATCACTCAACCTTAGTGAAAAGATATCCAGGCCTGGAATTTGGTTTTACCTCTTTTTATGGCAATGCAATACCCAAAAAAATCAGCATTTTCATGTCCAAATGAGTTACCAAAGATGAGAATAGGATCGATAGGATATCCATTTTCATCTCGCAATTGCTTTCAATCAAACATGGCATTAATCTGTGTCTTCCAGAGTATTTAAGAAGCGGAATCATGTAAAAACTAGCAATAGGTGGCCCCTTTGGCAAATAAGTCTCCAATCCAAACTGGAGGTCATTGCAGCTTGGATGGAGAACGGTGGTCCTTGTTCTAAGGGCATATGAATAAATTTCTGTAGGCGCTGAATTGTCTTCTTTTCATTGGCATTCCAAGCCGAAGGTCTATCCCTATCAATTAATTTGGACCATGCAACTTGTGGGTCACTTGGATGAATGCCAACCACCTTAAATTTTATCTCCCGATTCTGCTTTTCATATTCCTTTTAAACTAGGTCCTTGTTTTAGGGATAATTTTGTCGCTGGTTAAACTAGTCATAGAAACAGTGGAGAAATTTCTCGCTGTAAAACCTATTTTAAGGTAACGTTCTAGGCAGAATGGAGTTTTCAAGAGGCAGACAAGGGTGTTTGTTGGATAGTCATTGCATACTAACCATAGTGCTCAAAAAGGGATTAGATCATTTTTTGTTTATGGATCACAGTACAAATATTCTCTAAATATTGAAACGTTATTGATTGTTGATGATTTTTCCATTGGCAAGAATGATTCCAGACTTTGATGAATGATTCAACTAAGAGTTAATCAATTGTCATGAATTTTCTGATTTATTCATGAATTATTCATAAGTTATGCCAAAATTGCAGTTTTAGTTATTTTTGTTAGAATCTTTTTAGTTCTCAGGGATAGAGCCAGAAAACCACAGAATTGTAAAAGGCTAACTTGACAGCACATTTCAATGTCTACCCTGCTTTGGGGCAGCTGCGTGAACTGATCCCATGCAAGAGAGATGTTGCCGAGGGAGATTCACCTTATCTTAGCCACTGAATTGGCTTCATCATTTTACTTCCTTGAAATATAATGCAGTATTACTATATGGTGATCCAAAATGTTACTTATCTTCTTGATTGCATTCCCCAGTTGTTTCGAACCATATTTTATCGAAAGTTGACGACTAATGAAGCTTCCCAAGGGAATAATCTTGGTCTTCCACAAGCCATGCTTATAGATCCATTTCAAGCTTATTACCTTATTCCGGATTCTGACATAATTGGTACTTCATGCTAAATAGATTGAAGACACTCAACAATAGGAGTCCATAAAGCAACAGCCTGCACTTATGGATCAACTACCCAGCCAATCTTTGTGAACTAATTTTCTGAGTTTGCTTAGTATGAGAAATGTCTTTACAACGCCAACTTTGGCCTTGTTCCCTTTTGGCCAGGCCTTACCACAACCAACCTCACTGAACCCTTCTAGAGGGAGACCACCAATTAGGCAAAACCAATCCCCAGATCCTAAAAATATGAATTCTTCCCCTACTTACATGAGTTTTTCACTTTGTTTCTGAATTCTAGATCTCCATCCATGCCTAACTCTCTCTCTCTCTCTCTCTCTCTCTCTCTCTGAATTGCCAGTTTTCCAAACTGCTGTAAGTACTGATGCAATGCAGATGACGAAGCCACAAATAATGGACCACCATTTAATGATGCTTCTCTGATTATTTGCCAGATATGCCTTTTAGGCGGCACTCTTTTTAAGGCAGTGATCCATCCCATGGGCCGTGGGTCACAGAAACGCTTGCACTCGAGGATGCTGCAAGTCGAGTGGCAGTCTTTTTGCTGAGATCTAACATGTGGGCCCTTGGCAAAACATGCAACGCATGCACGTTATCTGTCCCCATCTTTCTTCATGGTCTTTGGTTTCTTGATCTCTCTCCATATTAGGAGACTTTCTTTTCAAAATATAGTGTAAATCACCTCCCAAAATGGCATCTCAGATTATGCCCTTATCGGTTTAGATCTGCAAGCTATTTGAGCCCATAATTGATTTTTTAGATTGGAGAAAACTTGACTGAAAAAAATATTTGAGAGTTTCATTGTAACTCCTAATCTTCTACAAGGTTGAATGTTGTTTCTCCAAATTGAGAGCCTTGAAATTTAGGTAAGTATAGACATGGGAAGAAGAAGAAGTTTTTGAACGTTTAGTTCTCCAAACTCAGATTTTGAAAATATCGAAATTTTGCATATCAAAGGAGAATTCTCTATAACCATTTTCGAGAAGGGTGATGGGAGTAACCTTAAAGCATTGTTGGAGGACTTGCAAGATAAAGAAAAAGACCCTTGGATAAGCAAAGATGCGGAATCAGTTGGATTCATTAAGGGGACCATAATATTTTAGCCATCTATCACAGAATGACCAATGCTAGGAGAATGTTAAACTTCATCCTTTTGTTAAATGGAACAATAAAGAAGGTTCAATTAAAGAAGAACTGTTTGGAAAATACTTTGGGGGCCTAGTTATTGCAAATGAAAGGTTCCCTAGTCCTACAAATGCTAGGCTGGCAACTCAATAGTCAACCCACTACCATGTATCTCACTAATTCTTATGAGTTGCATTGATTCTTCTCTCATGCCACTTGGCGAGAGGGAGAGAGCATTTTGTTCTTCTAACATTTCAAGGTCATAGTGTAGTCTAGTATCTTAGTCCTTCAAGGATCTTTATTTGAGGAAATGGGCTTACGGAGGCTTGATTATTCCTACATATATAATAGTGCTCATCATGAAGGAGAATCGCGGTTCCCTACTGGATTTCAAGCCTATTGATCTCATCAACAATACCTTTAAGATTAGGGTTTTGCCGTGATATTTCTTTATGTTTTTTTAACAAAACTAGTTAGTGAATGATGAATGTTATAATAGCAAAATAATTATTACCAGTCTCCCTTGGTTGAGCCTAGACACATGACGTGCAGCAATTTTTCCTTTGGCTTGCGAATGTAATTGATATGGAGCACAAATTATCTGATGTGCGCACACGACACTGCAGGTGTTGTACAGCTATGGATAGCCGCTATCAAGAAATGGGTGTCTATAAAATATGATAGTCCATGAGCACATGCCATATCATACACAAAGCATATTTGATGGCTGTCCATCTCCTAATGACTGCACTGAAGAGAATCCTAGTTGATTGGCATGGCCTTTGTCCTCTACTGCAACATTTCAAATACCGGCTTAGGTGAGCGGTCAATCCTGGTCTTCGTATGCATTCCTCTCTCCATCCTATGCTCCTTGTTCTCACCATCATCTCAGTCTCCTCCTCATCACCCAGATCGAAGAAACCACTATGGTCGCCGTTGCCTTCAAGGATTTAGCCACCTGGGCCACCTTTGCTCTCGTCATTACCCCCTACAGCAGCAAGGTCAGTGGCTAAAAGCATATGTATGCATAATATGTATATATATACATATGCACGTATATGTATGTATACATATGAACGTATATGTATGTATACATATGCACGTATATGTATGTACATATGCATGTATGTACATAGATACGTATACGTATGTATATATAACTAATGTTAGTAAGACAGAAGGGTGCACATATAATGGGGGCGGGCGCCCTCATGAGAGAAGGGTCGGCCCGGGCCTCCCACTTGTTTCTAAAGCAGCGAATCCAAGAGGCCCTTTTAATTAGATGACCAAGGAGTAGGTGGTTTATAAAATCGATGTAAGGATGGAAAGGCACCCAACCAGCCGTTGTGCACAAATTTGCATATTTGTCTGAGTAGTTTGGCTATCAAAGTGACTCGATTCATTCCAGTTTACATGAATCATTCAGGTCTAAAGATACCCAAATGCTATTGCACGATTAAAATATTGCCACTGTTAATAGTGGGTTCAATTAGACATTTTCTCAGTCTAGCTAGCTAACGGGACATGTCACACTCAAATGCTGATATAGAGTCTTTATTTCGATAAGTGAAAAATGATTGCCACCAACTTATGGTCATCATCTACCTTCAGACTGTGAAACCCAATGGACATGGCCTAGTCCACTTACCGGCCATTCAGACTCCTGCTGGAGTCTTCTTCCTCCCTCGCGATCGCGACGATCGAAAGTTCATCATGATCCGCAGACCGGCCGGATAAGACTAGGACAATCTATTTAAAGACCCCTTTCTCCACCTTCGAGTTCACCAGAATAAAGAAGAGAATGACCCACCTGCCAATAGATTCCCTGTTCTCCAACTTTTCCCCACGAAGCCCGGCTGACATTTGAGCATCTCAGAATTTAATGCATACGCTCTTTGTTAGCTTTCATTCTAAATGTGGAAGTTGGAATTTAGAAATCAGAGAGCAAATAGAAGACAGCCATAAAAGAAGTGTGATGCTTCAGTCTTCCACAAGCACTTCTGAAGAAAATAATCAACTAGATGCATGCACAAGTGCAGATTATTGCACTCAAATTTTCACAGGAAAAAAAAAATTTGTTAACTAGGCGACAACATAACACTAACTTTCTACTCCACCATGAATTGATGCTATTAAATACATTGCAATATCTTAATATAAAAGGTACGGATATCAAGCCTAATTATTTCAAAAGGGAGCTCATTCACACATGAAGTGGTTGCTGTCTTCTGGCACTAGGAAAGCATCAGAGTAAAAGAAATAAGAGGCCTCCAGCTCTGACACGCATTTCTCGACAAACCAAACAACAGAACTTAAACAGGCAAGTCAATCAGGTCCGGAAATATGAACCTAGGTACCAATGTGTTTCTACCATTCTCAGTCCATTTCAAGCACCTGTCCATCTAAAAAAGATAATTTGATGGGCATCAACAACTCCACAAGCACCAATTACTTTGATGTCTCTGCTATATTTTCACTCGTTGCTGCACTTGCAGTACAGAAAGCTCCAAAAACATGATTAGGATAATTTTGATGAGATGTTATAAATAAACATTTCTTTTCACAATTTATCAAGTGATCTAAAGATAACTGCAAAGTTCTCATGTACTGCAAGACAGCAAATTAAACATGAAACCAGAAATCCAAAGAAACACCTTAGCATACAAGGTGTTCAAAATTAAGACGATTGATTGGAACTGGGAGATGTTCTGGAAGCAAAGTAACTGCATTTTTAGTTCGAAAGGAGTTCCTTGAAGCCAGATTTCTTGCTTACGGAGAGAAAACAAAGAGAGTTGTGTTTAAACGGTGCAGTGCTTTTCGACTTGCAAGTGGAATGTAAAGGATTCATGCATACAGAACAAAGAAAACATTGTCATAGAATTAGTTAAGCCAAGCTAGAACCCAGCAAAACCAATAAATTTTACAAAATCTTTGTTCGGGTTTGGAGTGGTCTCCTGTCATATCATAAATCCTTTAATTGAACACTATCCCAGTACCATCAGGGTCAGCCAAGAATCTTGAAAGAACTTGTAAAGAAAACAGGAGCCTCAAAGATTAATTATCACTGACGTGTATGAATGAAATAACCGCACTTGTGACAGCTGCTAAGCTTCCCAGGACAAGTTCTTAGACCTGCCACTGGCTTGACGGAGTTGTGGCTGATTATTGTAAATGCCCTTGGAGCGGATTGAATCCACTGTAAACCACAGAATAGCAGTTTAGGAGCCGCAATGAACCATGAAAGGCAAGGCAGAGTGCAAGGCATGAACATCATCTAGAGCATAGTCTAATCCAAGCCATATGGAGCTGCAAAGGTGATTGTAGAGAGATGTCGGCATGCAAATTGGATAATTACGCGATCGCTGTGGCAGCTGGGCCAATATCAGATCCAGGTTTCAAAGATGGCTTTCCAGAATGATTTGCTATTTATCATAGACACATGTTTCAGGGTCTTTTGGGAGCAAAAAAATAGCTGTTACAACATAAGCACTAGATGTCCTATCTATTATTTTCAGAACAATCAGGAATGACTGAACCAGATTGCTAATCTCCAGATGTCAGTAAGATATCAGAGCATCCAATCTCACATGTCACACATTAACTGCCAATTCAGATACAAAATTTTCAAAAAAATTATCAATCACTGGCTCGAAATTCTTGCTTGCCTCAATCACTTTATAACAATTGAAGTGACACCTGTAGATGAAAATATGCACGCATAGAGCTGCACTCTTTCCATTACCTGTTGATCTTTATTTTTCATACTTGGATTAGATCATGACAGTACAGTCAAGTAAGCTTGCCAGAGCAGAATCTGGATAAAGCCCATCCATGATGATGACAGAAAAAAGCCAGAGCCAAAGCATAAAAATTCATGTTTGTCGCATTCCGAAAACACTGGTTCTTCATTTTAAGCTCCAGTTATTCTGAAAGCTGGAAAGTAATTTACAAGTCTAACAAAAAAAAAGAAGAGGAGAAGACCTCTTCTACTTGCCAACATTATTATTCCAAAATCAAAATAAGCAAAACACGATCACAGCTATGACAAATCGCCATATTCCACGTTCAATATAATTTGGGTTCTGAATGAGGGATTTCAAGGATTAACAAACTCCATACATGACATTGACAAACGGAAACTCATCTCATGAAGCACAATCAGCAAGAGAAGATCAGTTCGACAAATATTCAAGCAACTCCAAGAGTTTGACCAACATGCATCTATAGTTGAAGAAAACGAACTGCAATAGCATGAAAAACAATTGGTAGTGCCAGCATAGAAATTATGTCTCAAAATTGCAATCTGGATTTCCCAGATGCCATTAGAGCATCATATGATGTCAAGTTTCTGTCCTACAGAAAACACTCATTCACAATCTCTGGCAAGTTCTGAACGCTGAAAAGTAATTTAGAACCCCACTTGAGATTGAAGAAGGCCTCTTCTTCAGGCACACATTTATCTTTTCAAACATAGAATAAGCAAATCACAATCATTGCTACAACAAATCGCCATATTCTAGGGTTCTGGATGAGGGATTTCAAGCTGAAGGTGACAGCAGGATATGCGAACTTGTCTCAGAAAGCAAAGTCAATATGACAGAAGAGATCAGTTTGACAAATCTTCTAACAACTCAAAAGGCTTGGCACTATGCAAAACAACCAGAAATAGCGTGAAAAATGATACTTCAAAATTGGAAGAAGGAATCTCTCATATGTCAGTGCTAAAGCAGCATACTTTTCCTTGTTTCCAGCCTAATGAAAAACTCATCCTCATTACAATTCCCAGCTCGTTCTGAAACCTGGAAATTTTGCAGGCCCAACAGAAATTAAAGACAACTTCTACTGGCCCACAATAATTAAATCAAACCCAAGACAAGGAAATTATAATCACTGCCGTGGCAGATCACCATATTCTGCGGTCAATATGATTAGTATTCTAAGTGAGGGATTTTAATGATTAACAAACCCAATTTGAAGATAATAGCAATAATTGCAAACACGTCTCAGTAAGCAAGGTCAAAATAAGGACAAATCTTCAAACAACTGAGAAAGTTTGGCATTCATCCAACTAATGGATCAAGAACACAACCAGCCGTAACATGAAAAAATATCTGAGGGTGCAGTCTTCAATTTATTCTTGAAATGGATCATCATATGATAATGTAAATAAAAAACAAAGATGAAAATGTTTAGCAATTACTATGAAGCATGAATCATGTAAGGCGATTTTGTTGGCTGGGGTTTCTGATGGAGATTTGCAACAATTCGACAATGGTGCTTGGACAGCTGATAGAGTTAGACATTGTAAGAAAAATATGAAAGAAAAATTAATTTGTGAGCAGGAGATAATTTAGAGCGTGTTCAAAATGGAATATCTCTGAGTCAGATTCTCAAATGTATTTAAAATTATTTGAAAATTGGATGCCAGCAACCTTATATTGATAGTGTGATATCATAAATACTGCTAAAAATAGATCCTGTATGCCCAAAAGATATATTTCTGCTCATGACAACGACTAAAAAAAGCAGGGGTCAAACAAAGAAATGGTAAGGGAACACTCCTAATGACAGGCTTGCAGAAGACGCAATAATTTATGCTGTCAGTCAAGAACTTCAACATTTTTCATTACAAATGCCAATTTAACAGGTAAAATATAGAATGCCAGGTGATTAATCTGGAACTTAGATAAGAACATTTCCTTATGTTCAAGCTTATTGTCTAGCTTGTGCAATTTAGCTGTGGATACATCCATAGTCAAGCATATTGTTAAGTGCCAGAACGGTAACATCAGGTGCTCCCCAATATGAGACCATAGCATGAGCACTATAGGATGTGGAAATGATACTGTGAGGTGTTCCATGCAGTATGCTACGGAAAAAGCAACCTTTACACCACACACTAGAAAATCTAATACAGGGCAGGGTGATTAGATGAAAAATATAAATGCGAGCATAGAGGTTCTCAAATCTCAAATCACAGAATAGCAGAAATTAGGTTCTGCTTATGGAGTTTGTCAACAGGTGACAACTAAACTTTACATAAACAGAAAGATCGATAACTTTCTCTGCAAATCATGTGTTTTCTCACCTTTCTCTCTTGCAAGCAAACAGCAGAAATATATACCCATAACCAATGAGGATCTCAGCCAATTTTCCTATTCTATCATCCTTCAGACCATGGAATATTGAAGCATCAGACTACAAGATCCACTTCAGGAGGGGAGATCAGAGGGCAGCTTGGCAAGTAAATTCTTTTCTTTGCATATTCATCTTTTGCAAGCTCATAATTCCATAAATCCATGAGCTATGCATCACCATCACAAATATTATATGGTTAGACAGCAACATAACCAGAAGAGAAGCTCAGTCTGATCAAATGCAGGAATTCAAAAATGTGTTACTTTGCATGCCAATGGACAGAAGTAGAAGACTTAGCAAATGTAACATGGCAAGAACGAGAATATGAGAACCTCCACAAGTGTTAGCACAAACCTCCCAATTCACATTTTATCTTGGCGTTGGAGGCCCTAACCTTCAAGAAACCCCTTGCACCAAACTACAGGTGATTGGTTGTTCATATTGACTAAGAAAGATCCCATTACTTTATAAAGATACTACTGCGCTGCTGACTTCCAGAAACCAGCACTCACCTCCAACACCAACAGCACAACATTTTCCGGTATAATTCATGAGTTCTCCACTGAGGAATCAAGTTAGAAGATCTGAGATGTGAATTTAGCTAAATAGTGACTTACCCATGGGATCTCATTTGGTATGCAATTTTTTTGCCGGGCAGCAATGCATCACTTACCATCACTAGTGCACTAATATAGCCCCAAAATTTAGAGCACTCCAAGGAACTATTGCCAAATCCAGCATACAACTAATTCCCACACTCTTTTCCTACTAACATTCACCTAACATGACCAGTTATGAGCATATTATCTTTAGGGCACCTAGCCACCAAGATATTCTCACTAGGTGCTGAGGATGTCAGGTGAAATAGTAATTAATTATTGTAATAACCCAAGTCAATACACATTCAACATAATCAATACCTACATACTATCTCATACCACAGAGCAATAAGCTTATATTTGCTAGATGTTGTCACAAATTGGGTGGAAACACTTCACCCCACAATTGTTGACTTAACCAAAATTAGGTAAACAAGCAGGTAGCCTTAGACAGGTCTTATAAATCATGATAAGTTAATAACAACATAAGAAATAGAAAAGAATCATAACTAATAAATGCATGATACACTTGCAATTATTAGACATGCATTTACCAACTGTCACAAAATCACCTTTATCATTAAGCAATAGGACGGTCATAAGATAATTATCAAGGCATCGTCTCTTTGAAAGAATCATAATTGTTTCTTATATTGAGGAATTGGTAAACTTTAAGCCTAAACTTTCTAGGCATTGGTATTCTAAATGGCTAAGAAGTTATTCTTTCCACCACAAAAAGTACCTATATTTTCAGATGAATTCACAAACAATTTTATAATTTGACAAATTATTATTGTTGGCTATTATCACAGAAAGTTAAGTTTATAATTTCTTGTAAGGTTTAATAACATAGATGGTCAACATAAGGTCACTAATAGCTATATTGTGATGAAGTCAGTTAGCTAGGTGAGTCCTTTAAAATCTGTATCACGTGCAAGAAATCCCATGATGACAATTACCATTGTTGTTTAACTATGGCGGCCAACATAGTCTTAAAAAGGTTCATTGCCCAGTTAGATTCCCGACTATCTAGTGTCCTAGGAGGGGCGAACTAGGGACAGACCTAACCATTGGCATTTTTTACATAAAATCACTGCCCCAGGACTTGAACGTCAGCCCAAGCCTTTACCATTGCACCAAACAATGGCCCCTATTAGTCAACATAGTGTAGCAGACAACAAATCAATCTGAAACAACATTTAACTTTTAGAAAACCTAAAGAACCAAAGAGATGGTTTACTTGGCACTAAACTGATCTTGGAAAGAAGAAAGATCAACAGAAGTTGAATGTAACCATTGATAATAAGTCTTTGATTTGTCTGTTTGGACAGTCTTCTTAATAACTCGTATTGGTATTTAATAAACATTATAATCTTGAGCTAAATAACCACTTTAATGTTTAACATATAAGCTGTAATAGAAAATTGTTATTTTTCCTCTGATAATTAAAATTTTTATCATGACTAACCACTTTTTATCAGGATTATTAAAGAATAAGATTAACCAACCTCCCCCTAACCTTGTAAAAACCAATGTTCATGGTACCCTTTGTCCCTAGCTTTTTAGAGAATATTTGGACATAAGACAGGAAACTAAAGAAATCTTCACCTTATCGAAGTTTTGATAACATTTTGAGATCAATGCCCCACTAAGTTAGCTATTGTATACAATCACCATTCGATATATCAAATCAGCTTTAAGATATTCTGCACTCAGTGGTGCTCAAATCATCACTAAACAAGACAAACATATAATTTACGATTTTCAGTTTCCAAGAAAGGCATATCTATTCGATAAATTCTTACCATCTATAGTTAAGGATAGATCCTTCATACTTATCAAGCACTTATGGTATTCATTAGTTCACACAGAAGGTGGCCCCATTGCAGATATATAACATTTAAATCCAAAATAAAGATGGTAATGGGGAAAAAAAGCAACAAAACAAGAATTTTCTGAAAATATTAACAATCTGATCACAACTCCACACAATCAGGAAAGGAAAGCAAGCATATCAGATACATGTAAAAGTAGTACTATCAGCAAGTTTGTACTTTGTAGTGAGTACAGGTCATCTTTCACCTTCTGATAAACATAAACAGCATACAAAAAGGTGCTCATTTTCACTACTATGCATTAAGTGACCGCTGTAAGCTCCAAGTCTAGAGGCACCCACATATCCACCAGCGGGATAACTTCAGAAGAAAGCCCTGCTTCCATAGAAAACTCTAGAACCAGTTCCTTTGGCTGCTGGCAACTTTTTTTCAGAACCAGAAGTAACATTTTCCATGGTGGGGCTGCTATTCTCGATATCCATCGGAAGTTTCATTTTGGCCAATGACTCTGTAAACTGCTGCATGCTTTTCATATACATATCAGCAATGTCCTTCTGATCAACGGTCTGCTCTGGCTCAATGTTTATGCTAATAAGAGGTTTCACGAATGCATTGTCAGAGGATGAATCAGCCTCACCTTCTGTAACTTCTGCACTCTTATCTTTCTGGCTCAGATATGATGAGGTTGCCGATGGATCAGAGATGGACTGCGAGGAGGTAGGAAGCGCCGCAGGAGATTCAGTTGTTGAGACACTGCTTACAGGAGTGTCATTTTTCAAAGCTCCAGCAGAATCAACACTATTGTCAGTTGAGAAACTCTCGACAACACGTACCCCTGCATCATCGTCTGGGCAGTTGCCATTCTCCGAAGTAATCAAGCTCTCCGAGCTCTGAGCATCCAAATTGGTGCATTGGATACCAAAATACTCAGAAACCATAAGCTGATTTTCGTTCACAATCTTCAAGTCAGGGAACTCAATTTTCTCATACTCGCAAGGGATTGCATCATCCTTCCCCGAATCTGGCAAAGTAACATCTTGAATAACAGAGGCTGTGGGAGCTGGAATGGCCATAACCTCCGGTGAAGAACCGATGTAGGAAAGTGATAATTGAACGAAACCAGCTGGTGAATGGAAGAGATCAGTAGAAGAGAGGGAGAATTCCTGCTCCAACTTCCCATTGGCTAAGACAACATCTGATAGAGGCACCAAAGAAAAGCCCAGCAGCTGGTCCTGGAGATAATTCTTGACCCTACTCAGCATCCAGACCTCACACTTGAGAGACGTGTCAATGGTCCGGACATTGAGCCGGAGATTATCGTTGAAGACCGGGTTCCGCCCTCCACCATTTATGATTTTGGTCGAGACGGTTACTTCAGGGTCGCAAGTGAGGCAGAGCTTGGCATAAACATCCTGCTTGTGGTAGATGCAGATGTTCTGAATGTCGCGTGCCTGGTGAATGAAGATCTCGAGACAGCCAACGAATCCATCAGGGTTCGACACCATCAGCGCAGGCTGCTGGGTGGTGACTTCACCGGGGAAGCTGTTGAAGCTCTGCTTGACAGGCTCAGGTCTAGGCTTCTCAAGCACGGCCATGGCAGCAGAAGATTTGGAGGATGGTGAAAAGGGTTGGTAAGACTCCATGAATTGAATTAAGGAACTGTCTTTTCCTGCAATACCACATCACAAAATTAAGGAACTGTTTTTAGACCATAATTGGGTACTAATTAAGATCTGGGCGGTGTAACCAGATGAAGACGAAATTGCAAAAGTTAATTCCAGCAGGAGTTGCTCAACCATATCTAAGATTGCAGAACTGAAATCAGCACGCAAATTGAAACACAGAAGCAGTAAAATCGGCAAAATTCCTTCAGCTGAAAACTTGGAATTTGCTTAGATAAACCGATGCTTATAGTCGCAACCCACCCAACTTTAAATCGAAACCCTAGCAAAGAGAGGGGGGGTCCAAACTTCCGAGAAGACCAACTCCAAAAGCTCTTGGCTTTGGCTTTTTGGCTTAAAAATCCCCAAAAGTCCAGAACCCTTAGGTTTCAAATTCGCAAAAACACCAAACTTCACAGGCCAAAATCGATTTTGGCGCCTCGGAAGAGGTCCCAGAACCCAAATTCCAAAAACCTAGAAACCAAAATCCTCCCAAAAAGAAGCAGAGATCTCGGGCCCAATCCACCACAACCCAAGATCCCGCTACAAAACATATAAAAAAAAGGAAACAATTTTCTTTTATAATCTATCTCGACGGATCCAATCGAAAAGGAACACCAAACGGCACCAGAACCCGATAAAAATCTCACCTTTGGCCGAGAAGAGACCGAAACCCCAGAATCCAAGAAGCGAAACAGTGGGGTGAGAAAGCGCTAGAAAAGCCTTATCCTCCGATAAACCAGAAGACCTCGTAAAGACAATAAAAAGGCGACTCGGTCTCTCCTCTTTTACTCAAAAAGTCAAGATATTTCAGTCGAAATCTTGGAAATTTGGGCTCTTTTTTGTTCGAAGGACCAGATCGTGACCCAAGACCAATAAATATCTCTAAAGAGAAAGAAAATAATAAAAAAAATAGAGGAATAACCCGGAATGAGAACGGTTCTTTCGGAGTGGGGTCTTCAAGCCTTTCACACTTTGTACTGCCGCTCTTTGTCCGACTGTTAAATTTATTTATCTTTTTTTTTGTTCACTTATGTCCCACTTGAGATGACTCTTCTTTGTTTGTACGAGTACTTTAGCTTGTCGTCAAGTCGAAAAGTCAAAAGGGCATGGTGAGTTGGGATTTGGGAACGATGTGGCGTGGTGTTCTAAGCAGGCCTTCTCTCTCTCTGCTTTTTTTTTTTTTTTTTTTTTTTTTTCCTACTTCTTCTTCTCCTCCTCCGCCTCTTTCTCCTTCTCTTTAATCTTCTTTCTTTCAAAACGACAAATTATATAGCTCTAAAGTAAGTATATCCTACCAGATCATGAAAAACTAAAGAGTACAAAGAGAAGAAAATGTCTTCCATAAATGTCCAAAAAAATTTTTCGGAATGTCGGACGACGAAGGAGGCGACCCAGTCTGCTGCCCTGTTCGCCTCCCGAAATACGTGTACTGCCTGAAAGCCCCCCAACTCCTGAGCCAGTCTCCGAGTATCTCTAATGAGAGGATGGCCATCACCATATCTATCCACACCTCGAATCCAGTCAATCACCACCGAGGAGTCCCCCTCAAGAAGCACCCACTCGGCACCAAAGACTCTCCTTACAAATGACAACCCCTCCTATGCTGCTCGAAGCTCTGCCCCTACAATTGTAAGTCCTAACGTGCGCTGACCCCTGGCTGCCACTAGCTTGCCACAAGAGTCTCTGATTACAAATCCAACACCTCCAGTAGTACCATCCACCGACATGCTCCCGTCGAAATTTACTTTGAGATAACCAAGGGGTGGGGGCACACAAGAAATGAGGGCGAACCTAGGCACTGTGACAGTAGATGAAGTGCCCCAAATGTCCCTGGCCATCCCAACAGTGAACAATGCTGAGGCTGTAATAACCTCCTCGGACTGTGATATAACTCTATTAACTACCATCCTCAGTGAAAGCCTCCTACCCTCAAATATGCTAGCATTCATGTCCAACCAAACATGGTAAGCCAGGTATGCTCTGAGGATGCCCTCCTCCCAAGACCTGGGGCTCCAAATGGAGGATCTCAATAAAAGAATCAGAACCTGGGCTGACTCCACCGACTGGAGCAAGAGGATCGGTGAACTGCTCCATATCTCTCTCACCCTCGGGCACTGCACAAGAACATAGTCAGTAGTCTCCTCCACCTCCGTGCACACCATACAACACTGCGCAACCCTCACTCCTCGTCGGGCTAGCAGACTCTTAGTCGGTAGGCAGCCCCATGCCGCCTTCCAGATGAATAGCGCTACACGCGGATGAATCCGCATCCTCCAAATCCATCCTCCCTCAATCTGTCGGCCAGACTCCCTACTGAACATAGGAAGAAGATCTCTAGCTCATACCCACGTCCGTCCCGATGGCCTCCACACTAGCCTGTCAGACTCCTCTCGCGATGAAACCGGAAGTGCCAGAACCAACTCTGCTAGCTGCTTTCCGAATGCCTCCCGAATCAGCCCCTCCCTCCACTGACACACAATAGAATCACATACTCTGTATCCATCCAATCTCGCCGAGTCCACCAAGGTCGGCAGACAACTGATCGGCTGCTCGGTCACCCAACTATCTGCCAAGACATCGATCGATCGTCCGTCACCGATAGACAAGCAGGCCTTCTTCGCGCCATGCTCATGGATATGCAAAAACCTACCATGGATACTGGGTAGTTGTCCATTTGACTTGCCCCTTCAAAATTTCGTGCCATAAAATTTGTATTTTAGGATATATTTGGTTCGCTACTAAAATTAAAAATATAATCAGAATCAAAACTAATTGGGATAGAAATTAGATAGCCATATTTTCTGATTTATTCCATTTGTTACTCAAGTCAAAATTGAAATTAAAATAAAATTTAAATATTATAATTAAATTTTAGAAGATCAGACATTTTTATTTATCCTGCATATAAAAATAATTTTTTTAATTAAACAGTTAGAATAAACATCACTCATTTTTATTTCTATTTTAAAGTACAACTTCCTCAGACCAAACTAACATGCCCTTGGTTTTAAATGAGACCAAAAAAATAAAAAAAATGATCAGAAACTTGAAGCATGGCCTTATTCTTCAACTTAGGCAAGCATTGTTTCTTTCTTTTTCATGGATTGAACTGAATCTCTCTCCATTAAGACTAGCTAAACAACTAAATCCATTATTTGATTGATTAAATTGTCCTGTTGAGATTTCAAGACTACATAATAACATCAATGTTATAGAGTGTCGGTTTCATTAACACCAAGAACTCAACCTGCCACATGACACAGAAATTTGGTATCTTTTACAATTAATAATCAATACACATGAGGGTGGTTGGCATGGAGTTTCCAATTAATATCCATGTGGAGGTGTGTTGATGTTTGCATGTTTTAAGATAAATAGAAATTTTACTATTTTGTTTCATTTTATGTCATGGTCTGGAAACACACTTCATGGCTGACTCTAATATCTATCCCTCCAAAGGTTTGGAAGTGTTGTTCTTGTTGTTATTGTACAGACACTAGTTTCCTGTGAATAGAGAACTTGATGACTATGATGCATGGTTACAGATTGGTATATGATGTGATACAATATGTGAAGGAATATCTGATTACTAATATCATAGACAATGTAATTACGTCAGTTTTTCAACGCTTGATTAATTGCACAGATTTGGTATCGGAGAGGATAGTTTGAAGGGACCATAAGCTTGGAAGATGGTTATTAGAGACACCCTATCACTGACCTTGATGTTGATAGAGTGGATGTTACATGTGAGAGCTTTGAGAGAGGCTGAAAAGAGTTGGTAGACCGGCCGCTGGACATTTAGTTAAGATGGCTCATCTGGTGGAACTTTTTTTAGTTTGGCCGACGGTCCAAACCACTATGAGTAAAAAAAACACTGGTCTTGCAAGCTGTTACCATGTAATAAATTGCAAAGCAAATTTTCTTTGCTGTGGACTTCAAACCAACAAATATGAACAGATGTATTCAGTTTGCGTTCAAATTATTCGAATGCGATATTTAACAATTCGACCAAATCCAATTTAGTCATCCCTGCCACCAAAATATTAGCCTCACTGCGAATAATCAACAAAGGGATGCGAAAAATTGCGTCTCGCTCTCATTAATCTGAGCCAAGAACTAGAATAGCTCCAATCCAATATAACTATTATTGCGGTGCTCTGTAAAAGTCAAAACAAATTGATCTAATGTTATTAAATTAACAAAACTGATAATTGTAATGCTAAAAAGGGTGTAAACTGGGTTTTTGGTGGAGTGTGGATGGAATACCCATTTAGGTTCTGAAGGGCATATGGTGCATGCACCGGCTTCCTTAAATTAAATGCTTGACTTGGAACTCGTTTGGATCATGCAGACAAAACCTAAACTAATACCCACGTATGGTAAGGGGTAGCTTTCATCTCCCAAAAATAGTTAGACCATCACTACTGGGGATCACTTGGACTAGCCTGGTAGAAATATATGCATGATTTGATTTAAAGGGAATTTTAAATAAGCCAAAACATTGTAACATGTTTTTGTTTATAGAAATCGACATCATCCACTCCGTTGATTGAGGAGCATGTCCTTAAATTATGAGCTGTTAACTAGCTATCAAAGAGAATCCAGCCTCCAGACTTGAGAGATAGTCAAGATAACATGGAGTCCACTTGCGGATTGACTAGTGTGCTCCAAGGGCTATGTAAGCACATACATCATTAGGAGAACAGATGGAAAACATCACAGTCATCTAGATGGTTGAATCTCTTTCTTTTTTCAGGCAAATCCGGATTGGAAGCTTGGGTTGACTTAAGAGTTGCATGTTTAGAAATCTATCCATGTTTACAAATGCGGATCTATGTGATCCGTATAAAAGATTACTAAATATCTTGTCATTAATAAGTGATTACTTGCAGGACCTTCATAGGAAGTGACTGTATATATAGTTACAATGTTCCTGAGATTACTAAGGTGTCTCATCATTTTGCTTGGTTGTCGATGAGAGCACAAAAGGACGATCTACACACAGTTTAAATTAGTATTATTGCTAACAGATAACAATAAAATTGCTGATTTAATATTATATTTTTGTTTGGCATAGGTTATCATAAATTAGAGCTTAAATGCGCATTTGGTACAGATGGCGCAGGCCCAATCCTACCATGACCTGGTCAAGCACATTTGCCCTCGAACGATTTTCCATCCAGCCCACGCATATTAGCCCATCTCCTACGTCCCCTGCTTCCGGATTCACCTCTCGGAGAGCTGCCAAATCCAAGAAGGAATCTGATGGAGTCCCACCAACCGTCCACATCCTTTCAAATCAGTCTCCACGTATCTCATCCCGTGAGATCACGCATGAGCCCAAGCATCAAGTCACAGCATACCATGAAGCTCCCACGTTCATCCGAATCCACATGATCAACTCCCTTCCTAAGATCTAGCCACTCACCAGCCGGCATGTCCGAGATCATCCAGCGTATCGCGCCCGCGTGCCAGCCCATCTGCATCCCAAGCCGTGATTGGCTCCTCCCAGCATCCGTTTCTCCTCCCAACGGTCCCACAGCGCCCCTCTTCCGAGTTCCAGCTCCATTCCATCGATCCCACGGCGCCCTCCACAGATCCTGCATCTGTCCCGAGTCCGTGATCAACGTCCCAGCCGCTCGTGAAGCCCCGTTGATCGCGTCTGCCCTCTTCCTCCTCCCAGCGATCCCGAGAGATCACGCGTTATCTCAGCATCCAACCTTCAACATCTCAGCAAGGCATGATCTCAGACACTATTTTCAGCTTCTTCCGGAGCCGACCCAGCCTCCTCCGCGTCCCAGCCATCCACGAAGCTTCCAATTCAGCCATCCTCTTCCGTTTCTAGCCATCAAGGAGCCCGTGAAGCCAGCCATCCTCTTCTTCAACCTTCCGCGCATCCCTCACGCAATCAGCGCCCGTCCGCTTCTTTCTCCATTTCAAAAATCCTCCCAGCAAAGATCCCGCAGCCAGCCGAGATGGTGATTGCGCATCATCAGCACCCCACAACTATAAGAGGGGGGAGGCTCTCGGCTGAAAGAGGGAGCGCTCGGTTGGGCCAAAGAAATAGGAGAGAAGAGAGCTCGGTTTGGGAGAGAAGAAAGAAAGAAAAAAGAAATAAAATAGAGTATGCTCTATTTTGAAGAAAAGAGGAATAAAAAATTAGAGGGAGGGGGGAGGCTGTGTTGTTTTTAGTTTTAGTTTTATTAAAATTATTAACTGAGAGTTTTATTTTGGTGGAGAGTTTTACTTTTAAGATTTTTTTTATGCTGCAATTTTAATTTCTACTCTTTTATTCTATTCTGTAGATTCTGTAAATTTTCTTCTTATGCAATATATTTAATTTTTTTTTATGCAATTTATGTTCCAGGCTTCAATCTTCTTAGCTTCCATCCATTTTCTATGCCAAAGCTTTTCGTTGATTAGTTAAATATATAAATGCTTTTCGAATCTAAATACCTGTTTTTTAGTTAATTTCAAATAGAAAACATTCTCTGGTAGACCAAAGAATCATTCAACCTTCTCAAAATAATGTTTTTTTATCATTGTTCAAAAATTGGCTTTGAATCCGAGTGAACGTTTTGATTTTTATGCAACTCCAATCGCCTCCCTATGGATCGACCTCTTACGACCACTATTCTTCGAGTAGAAAAGGTAAGAGTATAATTAAATTAAACTTTATTTGTCGGTTCTAACAACGATTTGTTTAGCATATTTTTAGGTAAACAGAAAATCGACAACAAAATTTTGGCATCGTTGCCGGGGAGGCAAATCGAGAGCAAGAATGATCACGAAGATCAAATCGAATTTTGGATGCCCGAAGTGAACGCACTCCGGTAGTAAGTTATTTTTATTAATTTTTCTTGTTTTGATTATTTTTAGTTAATAATTTCGTAGTTATTAAATTCTGAAATTTAAAATTCGGAATTTAAAATTTTGAAAAAAAAATTGAATTTTTTTACAAAATTCTAAAATTTAAAAATTAAATTCAAATTTGAATTCTGAAATTCAAAATTTGAAATTAAAAAAAAATAAAAAATAATTGTTAGTAATTGATAGGGTGCAATCCCCCGAGGTTATCATACCTCTATTGGGGCTCCTCACGGAGTAATCTCCAGAGCTTATTCAACGGGCATTCGAAGATTGACTGACGCATAAGGATTAATTTTTAGTTTACATTCAAGTTATTCCGATATAAAAATTTAAATAAAAAAATATAAAATTAAAAATAAAAAGAAAAAAAATTTGCTTGCTCATTTAATCAGTACAACCTAATGACATTCCATAAACTTTAAAAAAAAATCATTGAATATTTGCTGCATTTAGTATTAAGCATTTGCATAAAATAATTTAAGGGCAAAACCCATTAAAAAGATAAGGTCGAAAAGTCATTACCTATCCTTAGCCCAAAAATCACCACCTTGCATACATATCCTAAGCCAAATTAAATTAAAATCAATTAGACGTTGGCCTTAGGGTTTTGAGCTCAATTAGGCTCTTGGAAAGAAGCGGCTAAAAGCCACTCCAGTGAGAATTTAGTAATTGGTGATGTCTAGAAAAATTTTACAACAGTGAGAACTGTTACGGGTATTGTGGTATCGGTGTATAACTTCTGGCACCACCACACACCTCGGGATTTTTTTGGTCACTGTTTACTAGATCGCTTAACTGGTAAGCTCAAGCTTAATCTGAAAGGGAGATTAGGAGCTATCTAATCTAGGAGAGAATTTCAGAAATTTTTTAACCTGATAAATCTCTGTGCAACTAGATTAAAAGCTACTAAACCTTCTTTAATCTCAAGATTAAAGAGCCAATCCATTGTGTGGTGTTGATTGTGGTCATCTTGGTCTAGCCCTTCTTCTTCTCTTTTAGGATTTCATTTAGGAGTCGAGTCTAATTAGTTGTGGATAATGTATGCATGGTAGAAGATCATTAAGGGGTAAGTTAACACCATTTAACCCAGAGGTTGGAAAAAATTATCGTCACATCCGACGAATTATTGATCAACCACCAATTTCTACAATGGGTAATCATATTAGAACCCTGAATGAATTATTCGCTCCTGCATCCGCTAGTCCACCTACATGTATAGTGTTGCCAATAAATAACGCAACCCAATTTGAAATTCGGGTTGCGACAATAAATATGCCATCCAAATTCCATGGGTTTGAAAGTGAACAACCCTACATTTATCTAAATAAATTCATGACAATTTGTCAAACTTTCAAAAATCAAAATTTAGATGAAGAAAGTGTAAAATTGAGATTGTTCCCAATGACTTTAGAGGATCGAGCCGCGGCATGGCTATATTCTCTGGCCCCAAATTTCATCACAACATGGGAACAACTATCTAAGAAGTTCATGGCAAAATTTTACCCCATGATTAAAACAGAAAAATTAAGGATGCCATAAGAACTTTCAGAGAAAAATCTGAAGAGGAATTCTTCCAAACTTGGGAATGATTCCATGACTTGTTGGTCAAATGCCCACACCATGGGCTTGATAAGGCTGCTCTGATCCACTTCTTTTATAAAGGACTACTTTCGGTACATAGAAACATGATTGAATCCATGCACAAGAGTAGGCTCATGAACCAAACCCCGGATCAAGCCTATGAATTTCTTGTTGACTTAGCCGAGAACGCCCAGAATTAGAGTAGCTATGGTGAGGAAGTAAATAGAGATGAGTTCGGATCTAGAAAACCAGGTAATTATGAAATAAAAGCAGACCTAGATCTCAAAAATGTCATGTCCAATCTGGTGACTAGAGTGAACAATTTGAGTAAAAAGTTTGATGCTTTCACTGTTTCCACTAGTTCGAGTTTATACAAAGAGTCAAATCCCATCATGAAAGTGGAACACAATCCACATAATTTGTGTATCTTGTGTAACAGTCCTGGCATCTAGTGGAGTGCTGCCCTAATCTGCCCACCGTAAAGGCCGAGCAAGCAAACGCTCTAAATTCATATAGTGCCTTTAAGAAGCCCACTCCCAATTCATTCAGCCCAGTCTACCACCCTGATAATAGGTTCCACCCAAATTTCTCATACAAGCAGAATGAACCTATTCAGCATCAAGGTGGTCCACCAGGTTTTCAGAAAAACTTTTCCAGGATAGGTCCATCACAAATGAACCAACCTTTGGTTCCATCTTTACCTCCTTATAATGCCCCTATCCCTCAGCAACCTTCACCATTAGAAACCATGATGGCTAATATGATGAAACAACAACAAGATTTTATCCAACAGCAACAACAAACCAACATGACCCAAACCCAGACTAACCAATTCCATGCACAAGCAATTGCAAAACTTGAAGTTAGTCTGAGCCAAATAGCAAACTCTCTAGGGGATAGGAAGAAAGGTGAACTACCTGGTCAACCAGTGCCTAACCCTAGTAGACAACAAGGTCAGAGAGGTCAGTATCAAATCGATTTTAATAAAAATCTGACCCATGAAGTCCAGGCAATTACCACTTTAAGGTCTGGCAAGCAAGTGGACAATAAAGTCCAACTTCCTGAACACGTAAAAGAAAATAAACATGAACCCAATAAGAACCCTATTCAAAAGAGGGGTCAAGAACAGGATAAACCAGAAAAAAAGGAAGAACCCATAGAAACATACAAACCAAAGGTTTCCTTTCCCAATAGACTTTAGGACTCCAAGAAACAATCTAACTTTGATGAAATAATGGAAGTCTTTAAAAATGTTCAAATAAATATACCTTTTCTCGATGCTATACGATAAATTTCCTCCTATACAAAATTCTTGAAAGACCTCACCACGGTCAAAAAAAAACCAGCATTCCTAGGCAAGCTCTTATGGCTACACATGCTTCATCTCTCATTCAACAACAGATTGCCCCAAAATACAAAGATCCTGGTTGCCCTACCATTGAAATAAAAATAGGAGAAACGATCATCCAGAGAGCCCTATTAGACTTAGGAGCAAGTGTAAACCTATTACTCTATTCTGTCTACACCGAACTAGGTTTGGGAAAATTAAGGTCCACAAACATTACTTTATCATTAGCAGATAGGACTGTGAAGTATCCTAAGAGAATTGTTGAGGATGTAATTGTAAAGGTGACTGAGTTTTACTACCCTGTGGATTTTGTAGTCCTCGAAACTGAACCAGTAAAAAATTCAGGTAGTCACATCCCAGTAATCCTTGGCAGACCATTTTTGGCCACTTCAAATGCTGTGATCAGTTGCCGAAATGGGATAATGACCTTAGCATTTGGAAACTTGACCGTGCAACTCAATGTCTTTCACAGTAGTAATCAACCATCTGAGATGGACGATTTAGAAGAAATTCATATGATTGAGAACATAATCGGCAAGTCCTTCGAGGAATCAAGTTATTCTGATCCACTAGAAAGATGTTTGGCCCAATTCAGTCAAGATTGTGAGGAAGGAGAGTCGAATCAGGAGGTTAATATATTGTTAGATTCCATTCCTGTAATGGATACTAGCAGATGGGCTACTAAATTTGAATCATTACCTATACCTGAATCCCAGCTAGTACCTTCAAGTGTCAAACCTCCCCAGCTTGAACTTAAAGATCTGCCTAAAACCTTAAAATATGCATTTCTCGGGGACAACAACACCTTACCTGTTATTATTACATCAAATTTAACTGAAGAACAGGAAGAGAAGTTGTTAAATATCCTTCAAAAAAATTAAGAAGCGATCAGCTGGTCTATAGCTGATATCAAGGGAATTAGCCCTTCTGTGGTCCAACATAAAATTCATCTAGAAGAGGATGCAAAAATCTCTAGAGAACCACAAAGGTGACTTATCCCAGTCATGAAAGATATGGTTCGAGCTGAAATCATTAAACTCTTAGATGCAGGGATTATATATCCTATTTCTGATAGCCAGTGGGTGAGCCCAGTTCAAGTCGTACCAAAGAAATCTGGAATCACTGTAATTAAGAATGACCACAATGAGTTAGTCCCAACTCGAATCCAAACTGGATGGCGAGTATGCATCGACTACAGAAAGCTGAACGCTATGACTAGCAAAGACCACTTCTCACTACCCTTCATTGACCAAATGTTAGAACGTCTAGCTGGCCACTCTCATTACTGTTTCAATTGCACGTGAGGATCAAGAGAAAACTACATTCACCTGTTCTTATGGCACTTTTGCCTATCGTCGCATGCCTTTTGGGTTATGCAATGCACCGGCTATATTCCAGCAGTGTATGATGAGCATTTTCTCCGACATGGTGGAAAATTTTTTAGAAGTTTTTATGGATGACTTTTCTGTATTCAGATCTAATTTTAATGAATGTCTGCATCACTTGACCCTTGTTGTAGAACGATGTAAAGAGAAAAATTTAGTTCTCAACTGGGAAAAATATCATTTTATGGTTCAATCAGGTATTGTTTTGGGACACATTGTGTCACAAAGGGGAATTGAGGTGGATAAAGCCAAAGTAGAATTAATTGCTAAGTTACCACCTAAAACTGTTAGGAAAGTCAGATCTTTTTTAGGGCATGCGGGTTTTTACCACCGCTTTATCAAGAATTTCAGTAAATTGTCGAAACCCTTATGCGATCTGTTTGCGAAAGATGCTATTTTTAATTTTTCGCCAATTTGTATAACTGCTTTCGAAATACTGAAGTCTGAACTAACCTCAGCACCCATCATAAGGTCCCATGATTAGAATCTGCCATTTGAAATCATTTGTGATGCATCTGATTATGCAATAGGCGCTGTCGTAGGTCAGCGAGTGGGGAAGCTTCCCCATGTGATTCATTATGCGAGCAAAACTCTGAATGACACCCAACTTAACTATTCTACCACTGAAAAAGAGTTGTTGGCTGTTGTCTTTGCTCTTGACAAATTTCATCCCTATCTGATAGGATCCAAGGTCCTTATTTATTCTGATCATGCCGCCCTTAAGTACCTTCTCACAAAGAAGGATGCCAAGGCAAGACTCATTCGTTGGATCCTATTGCTCCAAAAATTTGATTTTGAAATACGAAATAAAAAGAGATCTGAAAATGTTGTAGCTGACCACTTGTCCAGATTAATTGTTGAATCATCTGGAGAATCCATGCCTGTATCCGAGACCTTCCTTGATGAACAATTAATGATGATTTTCCATACCAATGTTCCACGGTATGCTGATGTAGTCAACTATCTAGTTACTGAACGAATGCCCAGTTCATGGACCAAACAAGAGAAATTCCACTTTCTAGCTCATGTAAAATGGTATTTTTGGGATGAACCATACTTGTTCAAATACTGTCCTGATCAAATCATCAGACGATGCATCCCTGAACACGATCAAATGAATGTCCTTTTCTTTTGTCATGACCATGCTTGTGGTGGTCATTTTAGTGGGAAGAAAACTGTTGCAAAAGTTTTGCAGTGCAGATTTTATTGGCCCACACTTTTTCGAGATGCGCATGACTATTGTAAATCTTGCGATCGATGTCAACAATTAGGAAAACTTTCGAGAAAGAATGAGATGCCCCTGAACCCTATCTTAATTATAGAAATCTTCGATGTTTGGGGTATTGATTTTATGGGTCCTTTTTCTATATCGTTTGGGCACCAGTACATTCTTGTGGCAGTTGACTATGTATCAAAATGGATTGAGGCTATCGCGTGTAAGACCAATGATCATAAAGTGGTGATCAAGTTCCTTAAAGAATCTATCTTTGCTCGTTTTGGCACCCCTCATGCTATCATTAGTAATGGGGGGAAACATTTTTGTAATAAAATCTTTAAAGCCCTTATGAAAAAGTACAATATTAATCACAAGGTCAGTACACCATATCATCCACAAACAAGTGGACAAGTCGAAATTTCCAATCGGAAAATCAAGACCATCCTTGAAAAAACTGTTAATACATCTCGGAAGGATTGGTCTCTTAGGCTAACAGATGCACTGTGGGCATGTCGGATGGCTTACAAAACACCAATTGGAATGTCTCCATATAAAACTGTCTATGGCAAGGCCTGCCATTTACCTATCGAGTTAGAGCACAAAGCCTATTGGGCGATTAAACATTTAAATTTCGATCTTGACAAAGCGGGAGAACATAGGAAGCTTCAGCTCGATGAGCTTGAAAAATTAGAAACGATGCTTACAAGTGTGCCAAGAAGTACAAAGATCGCATGAAGATCATGCATGATAAAATGATCATTCGTAAGGAATTTCACTCAGGACAGAAAGTTCTTTTATACGACTCTCGATTACATCTGTTCTCTGGAAAACTTAAATCCCGCTGGACTGGCCCATACATTGTGGAGAAAGTGCATCCGCATGGTGCGATAATTAT
Organism: Phoenix dactylifera; assembly: GCF_051530095.1. Taxonomy (NCBI): domain Eukaryota; kingdom Viridiplantae; phylum Streptophyta; class Magnoliopsida; order Arecales; family Arecaceae; genus Phoenix; species Phoenix dactylifera. The sequence goes on along the minus strand of NC_143204.1, from coordinate 9,543,324 downwards.
AGGCAGTACCAAGGATGGCAGATCTTTTCAAGTTAATGGACATCGCCTCCAACCATACCTCGATTATCTGTGTCCAGAAGTTGAAGAAACACTTCTGGTAGATCCTGTTTATACTAAATAAGTTAGAATTATCTGGCTAAAGACATAAAACTTAGCGCTCTTGGGAGACAACCCAACATGTAAAGATTATAAAAAAATAAATAAAAAAAAGAAAAAAGAAAAGAAAAAATTTCAAAAAATTACTAACATGCAGGTTTGGGGGTTTTTGCCCCAATTGTTAATTTACCTACCCATATCAGGTAACTTCTCCTCTGTCCTATTACTGCTTTAAATTTTCTTTAACATTGAGGACAATGTTAGATTTAGGTATGGGAGTGAGAATATTTTTAATTTTTCTGCCTAAAAAGATTTTTTTTTAAAAAAAATGGATTTCAAATTTTTAACTCAAATTCTAATCTTTTTGGCTGTATAAACTAGGAATTGTTTTGACAATAGCTTTGAGTTAAAAAATATGATAGCAGTTCTAGCTTGAGTTTTCATCCCACCTGTCTCCTGCTAACATGATAGAAGATGATTTAGCACCTACACGTAAGCACATGAATAGTGGGGTATGTAAACTTGCAACTAATATGAATACTTTTAATCTTCTAGATAATTTAAAGTTATATGTGTGATGAACACCCTATTATAAAAAAAAAGAGAGAGAGAAGAAAATAAAACGAGTTTATTTTAAGTCTTCTCACTGAGTAACCGGGCCTCTTGCCTCGCAAACAGCGAGTGTTCGCGTAAAAAGGTGAGGATGACTGAGATTAAACTCTGAGTGACTAATTCGGCCTTGGAGCCTAGTTGACTTGAGTTAGTAAGCCTGTTAGGGTGTCTTTACACCTAGTGCCCTGAGCCATCTGGATCGGAAGTCATTAGCTTAACACTCACTACATGGGTTAGCTAGAAAGCTTAATAATGCTAGATATTGCACAAGTCATTCTTCTTAGCATTCAGTCTGATGAAAAATTAAATCTTGGGTGTTCATTACCATTTAACTCTAAAAAGTCTTAAAAATTAGAGTGATTACGTTGGAAGTAAGTGAAAGCCACTCATTTATATGATACTATCTTGCACCATTCTTGACTTGTTAGCAGATAGATGGGTGTAATGGAACTTGAGTTAGAGTCTGCTTAAATATGATAGCAATAAGTCTCTATTGTCCTTGCAATTCGAGGTTCATACAATAATACTTGTTCAAATTTTGAGTTAAACATTGGAAATCCCTAACTGATGAAGTTTGTGGGTAACTTCACTGCAAACCCTCACGAGACAACACTCGTCCACTAGGGTAACCTAGGAGTTTAAAGGCTTGTTGCACGTGCTAAGTACAATCGTGATTTCCTACAAAAATGGGTGCATATCTTAGTTTTGTGTATTTAGCTTCAATAAAAAAAAAGAGGTCATAAGTTAGACTACATCTTTTTGTTCCCTCATTTTATAGTTTGCTTATTAATTGCCAGAGACTAGCAATAAGCTAGTTGGGGGGTGTGATGAGAGCACAAAAGGGCGATCTATACACCGTTTAAATTAGTATTATTGCTAACAGATAACAATTAAATTGCTGATTTAATATTATATTTTTGTTTGGCACAGGTTATCATAAATTAGAGCTTAAATGCGCATTTGGTACAGATGATGCAGGCCCAATCCTACCATGACCTGGTCAAGCACATTTGCCCCCGAACGACTTCCCATCCAGCCCACGCATATCAGCCCATCTCCCACGTCCCCTGCTTTCGGATTCACCTCTCGGAGAGATGCCAAATCCAAGAAGGAATATGATGGAGTCCCACCAATCGTCCACATCCTTTCAAATCAGTCTCCGCGTATCTCATCCCGTGAGATCACGCGAGAGCCCAAGCATCAAGTCACAGCATACCATGAAGCTCCCACGTTCATCCGAATCCACATGATCAACTCCCTTCCTAAGATCCAGCCACTCACCAGCCAGCATGTCCGAGATCATCCAGCGTATCGCGCCCGCGTGCCAGCCCATCTGCATCCCAAGCCGTGATCGGCTCCTCCCAGCATCCGTTTCTCCTCCCAACGGTCCCACAGCGCCCCTCTTCCGAGTTCCAGCTCCATTCTGTCGATCCCACGGCGCCCTCCATGGATCCCGCGTCCATCCCGAGTCCGTGATCAACATCCCAGCCGCTCGTGAAGCCCCGTTGATCGCGTCTGCCCTCTTCCTCCTCCCAGCGATTCCGAGAGATCACGCGTGATCTCAGCATCCAACCTTCAACATCCCAGCAAGGCATGATCTCAGACACCATTTCCAGCTTCTTCCGGAGCCGATCCAGCCTCCTCCGCGTCCCAGCCATCCATGAAGCTTCTAATTCAGCCATCCTCTTCCGTTTCTAGCCATCAAGGAGCCCGTGAAGCCAGCCATCCTCTTCTTCAACCTTCCGCGCATCCCTCACACAATCAGCGACCATCCGCTTCTTTCCCCATTTCAAAAATCCTCCCAGCAAAGATCCCGTAGCCAGCCGGGATGGTGATTGCGCATCATCAGCACCCCGCAACTATAAGAGGGGGGAGGCTCTCGGCTGAAAGAGGGAGCGCTCGGTTGGGCCAAAGAAACAGGAGAGAAGAGAGCTCGATTTGGGAGAGAAGAAAGAAAGAAAAAAGAAAAAAAATAGAGTATGCTCTATTTTGAAGAAAAGAGGAATAAAAAATTAGAGGGAGGGGGGAGGCTGTGTTGTTTTTAGTTTTAGTTTTATTAAAATTATTAATTGAGAGTTTTATTTTGGTGGAGAGTTTTACTTTTAAGATTTTTTTTATGCTGCAATTTTAATTTCTACTCTTTTATTCTCTTCTGTAGATTCTGTAATTTTTCTTCTTATGCAATATATTTAATTTTCTTTTATGCAATTTATGTTCCAGGCTTCAATCTTCTTAGCTTCCATCCATTTTCTATGCCAAAGCTTTTCTTTGATTAGTTAAATATATAAATGCTTTTCAAATCTAAGTACATATCTTTTAGTTAATTTCAAAGAGAAAACATTCTCTGGTAGACTAGAGAATCATTCAACCTTCTCAAGGTAATGTTTTTTTTTATCATTGTTCAAAAATCGGCTTTGAATCTGAGTGAACGTTTTGATTTTTATGCAACTCCAATCGCCTCACTGTGGATCGACCTCTTACGATCACTATTCTTCAAATAGAAAAGGTAAGAGTATAATTAAATTAAACTTTGTTTGTCGGTTCTAACAATGATCTGTTTAGCATATTTTTAGGTAAACAGAAAATCGACAACAGTTGTCAAAACATCCACACTATAATTTCTCCCCAGTATCATAATTTTCAGCAAGTGGATGAGAAGCTAACTTCTTCATGAAGTCACAAATATCAAAGTGTATTTTATGTTTTTCAATAACCTACCATGAGTCATATATGGACTTACCTGCTTACATATAAAGTGATATAATATTTATATTACAGGCTTGTTTGGCCACTAATTAAGCAATACTATGTGACACGCATGTAGACTCTACATGCGTGTCACAAAATTCGGGCTGGGCTCTACAATAGAAATTAGGCCCCATGGCTATGCCCAGGCCTGGCCCGGCCCGAATGTCGGGCTTAAATTTTTGTCCAGGCCCGACCTGACTTTATAAATATGGTTCCAAGGCCGACCCAACAGGGCCGACTCGACAGGCCCGATTTTTTCTTTGTTTGGAATCTGGAAATAGGCCAGAATAGCCTAACAGCTTAATGGGTTCTCTAACACTGAATGTATTTTTCTATCTTTATATATAAAACACGGGCCGGGTCGGGTCGGCCCGGGTCATTTTTAAAAGTTCCAGGCCCGGCCCGATTTTTTGGTCAGGCCGCTTTTCCTATGTAGACCCGACCTATGGGCTTTTTTTTTATGCCCAAGCCCGAAAAATTCTGGGCCGAGCTAGGCGAGCTGGGCGGGCCCGAAGACCCGTGATCAGCTCTAAATGTAGAACATGATAACCGATATAAGAATAGAAAATGCGATATAGGTTGGATTTTAGGGCCGGAAACAAGCATGCTGTACGTGAGAAAGCTTGTATTTAGCCCACAATTCAGCTCGAAATTGGCTCCCTTGTTTCACAAGCGAGCAAAGCCAAATTCCTTAGCTTGAATTTTAAATATTTGATGTGGAGCGAAACAAACATATGCATAAGTTCTCACATGCTTTCCCCATTTAAGCTATGGCATCCTTGATAAGCTAAGAGTTCAAATCTATTTAAATCCAATCACTAGTACCATAAATCCAATCAAACACTATGATTAGCTTGTAATCAACTCGAATAGACCCATATTCTAGTGTCTCTTAGTCCATATAGACTACAACCAGGTCCATCCTAATATCATTTGTAACAACACACTATACCCAAGCCATGCTTGGCTCAAGCAGGCATTAACTAGAGTATGCTCAGCCAAAAAATTTTAGATAGAAGGAACTTCAGCACAGCGCAGCTCCTCTAGCACCTTCCGATCTTCATTGCTTAAGATGGGTACCAATTGAGAGAGCTCCTATATCTTCCCTAAATTGTGTTGAACCACCATGGCCTCTCGGCTGACATGAAAGAAAAGCGATCCTTTTAGTTGTGTACAGTTTAAGGGCGCCCCTTGATCAACTGTAGCCCTTTCTGAGCCAAGAAATGCCACCACCCATGCTCGAAAGTGTTCTATCTCAAAATAAATAGAGCTTCGAAGGGCTAGATTGTAGCTCGTACACCATATATAACGGTGCATAAGAGTAACTCTATGACAGTCCTCCATGAGTTAGGGACTAAGTGAACAAAAACTAATTTACCAATCTAAAAGTTGATAAATGAAGGGGTGAAGGGGGAACCTAAGTTCTATTTGGAGGTACTCCTCATACAAGTAGAGCTGACCTGCTAGAAACATATCAGCCCTTTCATAAGGCTGAGTCAACCGAAGGAAATAATCAGAAGGAATGAAATAGATTTTTCAAAATACTTCAAGGTCCCCCTAACCTAAGGTGCACTTCTTGGTACCTAGATCAACTAGGAGGACGGTCTGAGCAACCTTGTCTATTGAAGATGGCCTATGAAAGGAAGAACCAAAACCAGAAGGAGAAGTCAAGGCAGAAGGACTGGACATTTTTCAAAGTAAGAGCATAACAAGAGAGGGTCTAGAAAGTACCTAAAGGAAAATGGTTGAGTTGAAAGGGAGACTAGACTGAGTAAGAAATGGAGAGCTACCCATGCCTAAAGCCAACTAGAATGGGAACTTAGACTTTTGCAAATGAGGCTTAGGCTTTGAGTGTTGCCTCCCTTATATAGAAACTCAAATGGCTCCGATCTTTCAAAGAAACAATACTTGATCAACTTTTCAACTAGATGAGGTGACATGTGACAGGCCATTACGGATTAGTTAGGCAGTCACACAGATCAACCGTTTTTTCGTATTTCAAGGGAATCCACTTAGATAACCCACCGAACTTTCAAAAATTGACCTAAATTTCATCCAAGCAAGTGCAACACAGATCGAGACTACCCTATTTTGCCAACTTATCTACTTTCTTAGCTCGAGCCAAAAAAAGGGCTCAAACTTGGAAGCACGAGACATGTGATGTGGCCAAACTTAGACTTGCCAATCATAGGTTAACACATGGCATGATAGGGAACTAGTTTCAGTCGGACTCAAATTCATGGGTTGATCTGAAAAAGGAAAGTTCCGATAGCTCTCCACTTGGCTTCAAATTCTAAAGTCTAACCTCAATGGGACAAAGACTCTTCATATATAAAAGAAGGCTTAAGTGTTGAAAATTGTATCCTAAAAGACAATCATCAGCTTGTTGATTATTGAATTGTATATGAATTAATGAAATTAATAAAAGTTATTTGGCAATGTTTTATTACATATTTTGCATCTTCGTGAACTCAAGTAATGTAATGAAGTTCTTAGAACTCTATTAAATGATAAAGGAGGATTTATCTACGAGTCCTTAAACTAGTTCGCGATCAAACGATATGCTATCACTAGGACAATAGCATTATCAAGAATAGGTCGTTGTGTGCCATATACGTTGGTTGTCCTCTTAACCAAGGAGTGTAGAGATATTGATATGTCACACAGATGAACTATAGGAGTACATTTCACTGAATGTGATCAGTTTCGGAATGCTTTGCTGTCAAGAGATATTCCGAGTGAATATGGGTATAAGTATCCCTCAGACCTGAGATCACTACGGTGACTTACAAGCAACTCACTGTACTTTAGTACGAGACTATCTAAATTTCTAATTCAGTGATGGAAGCCTACTGGGTGCAGTCAAGTATTTGTAAAGTCGGTGTGTGAGTCAATATGGAATTGACCCCTTCTGGTGACAGAAGATAATGCCTTTGTATTCAATTTAGCAAAACCTTGGCCAGGATAATCCTTGTGAGAAGTCACAGAATTTGTAAAGTTGAAACACATTTTGGATGCACTGATTAAAGAGTTGACAGAACTCTAAAGTCATCCTAGGCATTTGGAGTCAAAGGGATTAATTATTCGGTAACTATAGTCCAAGGGTTCCAGAATATTGCTTTGCAATTATTCGGCCTATCAGGACGTCGGATACCATTACTAGATGATCACTTCGATTAGTACAGGAAGTCGTTCTTGTGCTACCAGCTTAGGTTCGAACCTATGGGGTCACACGCATAGAAGTTTCTAGATTGAGCAAATGGCTGATCGACGATTAAGAATCGTCCAAGGGTACATCGATCAATTCGTTTGACAAATTATCCTAAGCAAAAGTTGCAGTAAAATAATTATTAAATTATTGAAGGATTAATTAGCAATTAGATTGCTAATGAACTCAATTTGATTGAATGATTGGGCCTAGGTTGAGCCAAATTGAATAAGGGCTACATCAGGATTTGACCTAATTGGATTGGATTCGACCCGAGTTGATTAGGCTCAACCCAATTAATCGAACTTGACCCAATTAGATTGGGCTTGATCCGAGCCTATGAAAAGTTCTTATTTGATAAAGATTCTAAGTTCACAAATTTAAAAATTGATAAGAAGAAGAATCCTTAAATTTTAGGACCCTAGCTTTCTTTCTTGGATAAGAAAGACACCTCATCCTTATCCCTAAAATTAGTGGTGCCTCTTCTCTTTATTTTTGGCCAATTTTTGGCATGAGGAAAGAGGAGGTGTGGGGCTATTTTCTCAATAAATATGGCACCTCAAACCTTCCTAAAGAGATTAGGATGAAATCCCTAATTTGTAGGGATGTATGGCGCAAAAAGAGATGGTGGCGTGCAGCTGAAGTTGGGGCACTGAACCCCTGATTTTTAGGGATTCAAAGCGCACCAAAAAAAGGATACTCATCTCCTCTTAGCTGTCATATTTCACAAAATTTTTAGGATTTTTATCAGCCAAAATTCATTGGCTAAATGAGGTGTGAGACGTGGGGATCTTTTGGCTATAAAAGGACCCCCACGCCTAGGATTTGGGTGTGAGAATTTTTTGAGAGACCTAGAGGTTCTAAAAAATTCTGAAACCAGCCATCTCCCCTCTTCTCCTTCTTCTCCTTCATCTCCATCCTTCATCCCATCGAAAAAGAATTAAAAGTTGAGTGCTTCGAAGGAGAAAAATTCAGCCACTGCAGCAGCTCTGCGCGAGCTAGCACTCCTGCAGTTGTGGATCATCGTAGAACTTCGCATGGACTATCCGTAAAGGCTGGATACATGTACGGCTACAAAAGGTGATCATGGCATCATCAAAGTTCTCAAAGCAAAAAGGTATGAGATCTGATCTCATTAGAAGTTAGGATTAGAAATTAACTAGGTTGCTGAAATTCTGCATGATTACATGTTAGACATAAAATCATGCATACTTGTTTAGGATAAATGTTTAAAATTCTGAATCTATTTTTGTTATAGAGATATGATCTCTAGGATGTATAGAAATTAAATAGTTTAATTCCTGCTTCTGCTATAAAATTTTTAAAAATATATGCATGCGACCACTAGGGTTCCTAACAATGGTATCAGAGCTATAGGTTCAAAGTAGTTTAAACATTTATGCCTAAAACAAGTTTTTTAATCCTAATAGTCAAGTAATCCGATTGGAATGATCACCAGGCCGTCCGATCATAGGAGAAAGAAGGGTTCATAACCCTCTTTTTCCATTCAATGGGATCTCTTATGGCGTGTAGGGATGCCACTGTGATCCAATCCTTGAAGATGAACCATGAAAAGAAGATTAAAAATAGTTTTAATCTTTGTAATTAAATCTGAAATCATAGATAAGTTTAGATTAGATCTAAAAGAGATTTATGATTGATTTAATTGCTATTTTTATATGATAAATCAGATCTGAAAAATTAGATGCATATGATGTATGTTGTTTAGATTAAATTCATGTTAGTTTGTATATATGATATATGAACATAAACCAAATAAGATTTAAACATTAATTAAATCTGAAATCAGCATGTTTAATTGACAAACTCAGATCTGAAAATAAGTTTTAAGAACTAAAAGTTTGTAATTAACATGTGATTCAAGACTTATGCAATGATCTGAAATTTTTCATAAACCTATACTTAATTGAGAATTAAGTGATCTAGAATTGTGAATTGAAATCTAATTGACATTGCATAAATCTTGGGTGTATTTGGGTTAGCTCAATTCAAGTTTTAGTGAACTGGGTTAGACCTAGGGTTAAAATCAAAGATGGACTAATAGGAGTAATTGATCAAATCTAACTAAGTAGTAATTAGATTAGGTCAAGAATACTCAATCAAATACAATAGTTGTACTTAATCAAGTCCATGTCTTTGATCAGACTAAATGGAACTTGATTGAAGATTAGTGGTTGAGCCCGAGTCATTAGGATGGTCAAAATCAAAATTGATTAACCAGTTGGTGCCTAAGGTAAGTTTGGCAGTTTTGACCGGTGGTTTTTAATTAGGAGCTACTCGCACTGATTCGTCTTCGTCGAATTAATAGCATATCCCTCCTACTGTCGAGTTAATAACATATCCCTCCTACCATCTTCATTGAGTTAATAGCATATCCCTCCTACTGATTCATCTTCGTCGAGTTAATTGGGTTCTGTGACTGATCTAGGTGCCTAAGAACTGGGTTGAATCTAGTTCCATTTTAATCTGACTT